>NC_057795.1:357952087-358160250 GCF_018294505.1 Triticum aestivum
GACCCGCCTCCCCGGCGCCGCCGCCGCCCGCGCGTGGATCTCCTCCGCCCTCCTCCACTCCGGCCTCCCCGAGGCTCCTCTCCGGCAGCCCGCTCCGGCCGTTGCTCCGGCCATCTCCCTCCCGCTCCGGCCGACGAACCTCGTACAGCGCACCTAGATCCGATCGGGACACTCAGCGGTTGACTTCTTCTCCCCCGTTTTTTTCGTCTAAGTCTTTTTCTGCTGTTAAAATCATTGCATCTTCATCGCATCACATCTTCTCATCCGTAGCTCCGTTTTGGGCGTGTAATATGTCAAATTGTTCTCCTCGAAGAGTACATCATTTCATTCTATTGCATCATTTACATTTGAGGTCATCTTGATGCCCGAAATGCTGTTGGAAGAGGGCTTCATATTGTTAGTTTCAGAATCTTATCAGTACGAGCTCTTTTGTCATTTTTGCCATGATTGATGTGTGCATCCTATGGACTTGGTCCATAAATGTGTTTTGAACTAGGCTATGTATTCTTTACAGAGGTGCTTACCATGTATTTTTGTGACCAATGTGGTGACTAGCACAAGCATGCAAACTAGGCTTCGTGTTAATGCTGATTTTAGTTCCTGTTCTGCTGTAATTTTGATGCCATGTAAACATGTTGCTACAGAGCAATCCATGCATAATTTGAGATACTTCAGTAAGGGTGTTTTGAAAACATGGTTTTGCTCTATCCATCCGTGGTCCTAGTTGCAATTATGGAGTAGTCTAGCATGTCATTTTCGTGCTCTACTTTTGCTTCAAATTGTTTCCTGGCAGATTGTTTACATGTTATTCAATTTGGCCGAGGTTGTTGTAGTTGGTCCGGGTATGCTATGATATTGTTTCTTGCCATTTGTAGCTTCTATGTCATGTCTTATTGATGGATGTATGCTTAGTTTATCATGAAATACTCTATAGTGAGTGCATCGAGCTCACGAAGGTGCCTTCATAATTATTTCAATGCCATGCCTTGTTTGCTGAAATCTGTTAATGAAACTTGCTATGTTTACGTGGGTGCCATCATGTTTTTTGATCCTTTTTGGCTTATGGTCAGTAAGGGACTTTTGATCTATGCTTTGAGTAGATTCATGCCATGTCTTATTTTGCTATTATAAGTTCCTGTAGCATGTTGATAACCTGCTCTGAACATTGCTTCGTGCTGCTGTTTATACCATGTCCAGCCTGATAATTTTTTTGCACTTTCTCCATGCTTGTTTGAACCTGTTATGATGTGAATTAGCCGTAGCTCAGTGTTCCTTTTTTGTAAAGCATATCCTGTATATGATCTCCATATGTTTTGTTTTTATGTTGGGGTGCTGTAGCATAGTTTATTGTTGTATGCTAAGTAGCATCGTGATGTTAATCGCAGCTTTGTGCCATGTCTTGCTTGCCATTTGCAAACCGTGCATCCATTCCTGGCGATCTTTATATCGATTTCAACCGAAATCATCTCATCTTTCCAGCGGAATACTTGGTTTGCCAAGTTGATGCCTTGTTCATCCTTTTTCCTCCCGAAGCACGCATATGCATTGCATATCACATCTCGCATATCATGACATGTTTTGCATCATGTTGCTTGTGCATTTGCACCGTGATTTATTGTGGTTCCTTGCTTGTGTTCTTGCTTTGGGTAGAGCCGGGAGACGAGTACGTGCACGAGGAACCTGTCGAGTACGCTTACGAGGATCCAGCCTTTGACAACTCTGAGAACCTTGCAGGCAAGATGATCATACCTTCGAAATCATTACTATCTTTGCTTGCTAGTACTCGCTCTATCGCTTTGTTAGCCCTACCTGCCTTTGTTTACCATGCCTACCTATTGCCATGTTAAACCTCTAACCAACCTGTCCTAGCAAACCGTTGTTTGGCCATGTCACCGCTTTTGCTCAGCCCCTCTTATAACATTGTTAGTTGCAGGTGAAGATGAAGTTTGTTCCAGGTCGGAACGTCATTATTTTGGGATATCACAATATCTCCTGTTTATATTAATGCACCTTATATACTTGGTAAAAGGTGGAAGGCTCGGCCTTATGCCTGGTGACTTATTCCACTCTTGCCGCCCTAGTTTCCGTGATACCGGTGTTATGTTCCTTGAGTTTGTGTTCCTTACACGGTTGGGTGATTTATGGGACCCCCTTAACAGTTCGCTTTGAATAAAACTCCTCCAGCAAGGCCCAACCTTGGTTTTACCATTTGCCACCTAAGCCCTTTTCCCTTGGGTTTTCACGAGCCCAAGGGTCATCTTTATTTAACCCCCCCGGGCCAGTGCTCCTTCCACTGTTGGTCCGAACTGAGCAGCCTGCGGGGCCACCTCGGGGCAACTTGAGGGCTAGTTTTACTCGTAGCTTGACTCATCCGGGATTTGTCGGCACATCGGGCGGCTTTGCTGGTCTTGTTTTACCATTATCGAAATGTTTTGCGAACCGGGATTCCGAGACTAGTCGGGTCTTCCCGGGAGAAGGTCTATTCCTTCGTTGACCGTGAGAGCTTGTGATGGGCTAAGTTGGGACACCCCTGAAGGGTATATAATCTTTCGAAAGCCGTGCCCGCGGTTATGGGGCAGATGGGAATTTGTTAATGTCCGGTTGTAGATAACTTGACACTTGACCTCTTTAAAATGCATCAACCGCGTGCGTAGCCGTGATGGTCTCTTCTCGGCGGAGTCAGGGAAGTGAACACGGTTTGAGTTATGCTTGACGTAAGTAGTTTCAGGATCACTTCTTGATCGCTTCTAGCTTCTCGACCGACGCGTTGCTTCTCTTCTCGCTCTCACTTGCGTATGTTAGCCACCATATTTGCTTAGTGCTTGCCGCAGCTCCACCATATTACACCTTTCCTACCTATGAGCTTAAATAGTCTTGACCTCGCGGGTGTGAGATTGCTGAGTCCTCGTGACTCACAGATTCTACCAAAACAGATGCAGGTGCCGAGGATACTGGCGCAGATGGCGCAACTGAGCTGAAGTGGGAATTTGATGAGGCCCTTGGTCGTTACTATGTATCGTTTCCAGATGATCAGTAGAGGTGCCCAGTCGGGACGATCGGGGATCTGTGTAGCATTTGGGGTAGTCTTTTTTTTGGTTCCGTAATCGGACCTTGAGTGTAATCTGGATGATGGATGTTTATTTATGTATTGTGTGAAGTGGCGACTGTAAGCCAACTATGTATCTTTTCCCTTATGTATTACATGGGTTGTGCGAAGATTACCTCACTTGCGACATTGCTTTCAATGCGGTTATGCCTCTAAGTCGTGCTTTGACACGTGGGAGATATAGCCGCATTGAGGGCGTCACATGGAACCCGCCTCGCAATGCCGAAGACGATCTATGCGCCGGACTCATCATCATTGAAGCCTGGTTCAGGGGCTATTGAGGGAGTCCTGGATAAGGGGGTATCCGGATAGCCGGACTATATACTTTGGCCCGACTGTTGGACTATGAAGATACAAGACAGAAGACTTTGTCCCGTGTCCGGATGGGACTCTCCTTGGCGTGGAAGGCAAGCTTGGTGAGGGAGTCCTGGATTAGGGGGTGTCCGGATGGCCAGACTATGACCTTTGGCCGGACTCCCGGACTATGAAGATACAAGATTGAAGACTCCGTCCCGTGTCCGGATGGGACTTTCCTTGGCGTGGTAGGCAAGCTTGGCGATACGATATGAAGATCTCCTCCCATTGTAACCGACTCTTTGTAACCCTAGCCCTCTCCGGTGTCTATATAAACCGGAGAGTTTTAGTCCGTAGGACGAACAACAATCATACCATAGGCTAGCTTCTAGGGTTTAGCCTCTCTGATCTCGTGGTAGATCCACTCTTGTACTACCCATATCATCAATATTAATCAAGAAGGAGTAGGGTTTTACCTCCATCGAGAGGGCCCGAACTTGGGTAAAAACATCGTGTCCCTTGTCTCCTGTTACCATCCGCCTAGACGCATAGTTCGGGACCCACTACCCGAGATCCGCCGGTTTTGACACTGACATTGGTGCTTTCATTGAGAGTTCCTCTCTGTCGTCACCTTTAGGCCCGATGGCTTCTTCGATCATCAATCACGACGCGGTCCAGGGTGAGACTTTTCTCCCCGGACAGATCTTCGTATTCGGCGGCTTCGCACTGCGGGCCAACTCGCTTGGCCATCTGGAGCAGATCGAAAGCTACGCCCCTGGCCATCAGGTCAGGTTTGGAAGCTTATAGTACATGGACAACATCCGCGGGGACTTGATCTTCGACGAATTCGAGCCACGACCGAGCGGGCCGCACTGTCTCGATGGGCAGGATCTAGCTCTGCTGCCGGACAGCGCCCAGAGCGCCGCTTAGGTGTTCGCTCCGACCATTAGCCCGGAGCCGACTGCGCTAACCAGGGACGGACGGTTAGACGCCGCCTCAGGAGCCGCAATCTCTACGGCGATAGAGACGAATACCAGCCTAGTCCTTTGCAAGGCCCGTGGCTCCAAGGTGCCGGACTCCGTTCCGGACTCCGAATCTTCCGCACCCCTTCTGATCGAACCCGATTGGGCTCCGATCATGGAGTTCACCGCCACGGACGTCTTTCAGCGCTCGCCCCTTGGCGACATCCTGAATTCACTAAAGTCTCTCTCTTTGTCAGGAGAGCCCTGGCCGGACTACGGTCAGCATGGCTGGGATGAGGACGGCGAAGAAATTCGAAACCCACCCACCACCCACTTGGTAGCCACTGTCGATGATCTAACCGACATGCTCGACTTCGACTCCGAAGACATCGACGGTATGGACGCCAATAGAGGAGATAAACAAGAACCAGCACCTATAGGGCACTGTAAAGCCACCTCATCACACGATATATACATGGTGGACACACCTAACAGAAATGACAACAAGGATCAAAAGGGCGCAACCAGGGATCGCTCCCTCGAAAAGCAATAAAAGCGGCGGCGTAAGCGCAAGGCCAAGCCCCACCTCGACAAAGACCCAGCCATAGAGCAGGGTGAATCAACGGAAGACGAATATGCCATCGAGAAACCGTCCAAAAAGGGCGGACAATCCGAACAGCCCATCCCCGGGAAAGATAATAGTCCGGACGATCTCACGCCGGACAAATTGCTGGAGCATTAGAACCTCCACCAAAGGCTCATCGCCACCGCACGTAGCCTGAAAAAGCAGAAGCGGAGGCTCAAAACAGCAGAAGATGCATTCAGAATCAGATGGGGCAAAGTACTCAATACCGCACACAAGTACGGCAATAGTCGTCACACAAAGCGCTATCCGAAGCGGAAACTACTACCAGAATTTGATGAAGAGGCCATAAAGCCCCCACAATCAAAAAATAAGGAAGCCAGAAGGTCGGATAGACGACCCCATGATCGATCTCAAGCAACAGGGGGCGTCGAACTCCATACGGCGCGCGATCTGTCCAAGAATTCGCATAAAAAAACTAGCCCAACCAAATCCATCTATGGGCCAAGAAAGCAAGCTCCAGTGAGCAATGCAATGCAAAAAATATCCGAACATCGCGGCACACCTAAATATAGGGGTGCCGCACATCCCCTATGTTTTACCGATGAGGTGCTGGATCATGAATTTCCAGCGGGATTCAAGCCCGTAAACATAGAAGCATACGACGGAACAACAGACCCTGGAGTCTGGATCGAGGATTACATCCTCCACATACACATGGCCAAAGGAGATGACCTCCACGCCATAAAATACATACCACTTAAGCTCAAAGGCCCAGCCCGGCATTGGCTTAAAAGCCTTCCCGAAAACACCATGGGTAGTTGGGAAGCGCTCGAGGACGCTTTCCAGGCAAATTTTCAAGGGACCTATGTCCGACCTCCGGATGCAGAGTATCTGAGTCATATAACTCAGCAGCCTGGAGAGTCCGCTCGGAAACTCTGGAACAGATTCCTCACTAAAAAGAATCAGATAGTTGATTGTCTGGATGCCGAGGCCCTAGCAGCTTTCAAACATAGTGTCCAAGACGAATGGCTCGCCAGACACCTCGGCCAAGAAAAACCAAGAACAATGGCCGCATTAACAAGCCTCATGACCCGCTTCTGTGTAGGAGAGGATAGCTGGTTGGCAAGAAGCAGCACCAGCGACCCGAATACATGCGAACCCAGAGATGGAAATGGGAAACCGCGCCGTAACAAAGAACCGCGTCGGATCAAGGACAACATCCTGATGAGCACGACAGTAAACGCCGGATTCAAAAGCTCTCGGCAAAATTAGAAAAAGCCGCCCCCCAAAGATGACAGGGACGAGCTATCCAACCTCAACAAAATCTTGGACAAAATATGTCAAATCCATAGTACTCCGGGGAAGCCTGACAACCATACCCACACAGATTGTTTAGTCTTCAAACAGTCCGGCAAACTCAACGCCGAACACATGGGGCTCGACACACCAAGCGAGGATGATGATGCACCCCACAAGTAGAACACCGGAGAACAAAAGAAGTTCCCACAAGAAGTCAAGACAGTAAATTCACTTCAGATGACAAAAGGGAAACACAGAACGGCGCTTACAAAGACTCGCGCCGTATGGCCAGCCCCAAAGGATCACCGCCACTGGTTGCTACAACCAATCACCTTCGATCATCAGGATTACTCCAAAGGAGCCCGGAACGCAGGCTGGACTGCCTTGGTCGTGAATCCGATCATTAACGGACTCCAATTTACAAAAGTCCTTATGGACGGTGGTAGTGACTTGAACCTGCTATATCAGGACACAATCCGCAAACTAGGGGTAAACCCAGCTACAATCCGCCATAGCAACACTTCCTTCCAAGGAGTCATGACGGGTCTAGATACCCAAAGTATGGGTTCCCTTTCGTTAGAAGTCATGTTCAGCTCACCCGACAACTTCCGAAGCGAAAAGCTAACATTCCACACCGCTCCATTCGTAAGTCGCTATCAAGCGCTACTGGGACGAGAAGCCTTCGCCCGCTTTAACACAATACCGCATTATGCATCCCTTACACTTAAAATGCCAGGTCCATGAGGCATCATTTCATTACAGGGGAATATAAATTGACCCCCAAAGTACGGGAAAAGGTGCGGCCGCCTAGACAGCTGCCCACGAATCTTGCCCTACTATCCCGGACACGGCTCGACGAGTCTGGCGTAAATGTACATATGCTTAATAGCCGCATAACCCCGTACAAGGGGCTCCGCGTGTTCATGCCAGGAGACAATACGGCTCAATTCTTGCTCCAATTATGTCTTGTTTATTTTAAATATAGATTTCTCGCACGCTTATTTTTTACTATGTTCCTCTCTTTCACAGACGAACATCGTGCTACGCCTGTCCTGGATACGGCGCAACGGAGACACAGGCGCAGACATGCAGCAGTGTAATGCCCCGGATACAACTTTCCATATTCGTAACTCCTACTCTTGCCTTTTCCGGAGATGCGATATGTTATTTCCTCCGTGGTTGGGTTTTGTCTGTTGTTTTGCATTTTGTTCTTGTTATGCATCTCATCTGATAGCATCATGCGCATTGCATCGGCATCGTTTTCATAAAACTTGAATCCGTCCGGGTTTCCCCCGTTCTCTCTGTTGTCCATTCTGAGCCCGACCACACTTGCACGCACCTGCGGCGCCTCCAAAATATTATTTTATAAGTGGCTTAAAAATGTTCTCGGAATGGGATGCAACTTGGCATGCGATCTTATTATAGTGTAGACAGAGGGCCTGTCAAGTTTCGTCACATTCGGAGCTTGTTTGATAGCCCAACCGTTAATTATATAGCGGCACCGTTGCCGGTATTTACGTCGGACGTTTTCGGTCTCCGAAAACAGTTGCCGGGCTGCATTTCTCTTCTCTCGTCTCAGCCCAACTACTCTTCACAGCCCACTATCCACTCACCTAGACCCTCTCCGCTCCGGAGCCATCCGATGGCGATCGAACGGTCCGAAAACGGAGCAAATCCCCCTAACCCTAGACCCCTACCTATTTAAACAACCCCCACATGCCATTTTGGCCTTCTCCTCCCACCTCCTCGAAATCCGTGCCCCCCAATCATCAGCCAGCCACCTCCCACCTCCTCTCCTCGAAATCCGTGCCTAGCCAGCACCCCGCCGCCACTTGTCGCGCCCCCATAGTCCAACCCCGCCGCCGGCGACGCGCGTAGCCAACTAGGCGCTGCCACGTCGCGCCCCTGCTTCCCCACTTTGCCGCGGCCCTCAGGGTCCATCTAGAGCCCGCCCCGAGCTCATCCAGGGCCCGAGCCGCCGCCGCCCTCGTGTCCGAGCTCCCTGTGCAGGAGAGCTCCCGATCCAGCGTGCCCCGCCACCGGCGAGCGCCTTCACCGCCCGTCCCCGCCGCCGACCATCGGCCTCGCTGTCGCCATGAAGCTGTCGTTGCCGCCTAGGTCACGGTGCCCCTGCCCTCCATCTCTCCCTTATGCTCCCTCCTCTCACATCTCTCTCTCTCTGAACCAGGACGCCACCGCCATGGCCGCCCCTGAGCTCCGTCCGCGCCGTCGTTGCCCGGATCCGGCGCCGGCCAGCCGGATCCGCCTCATCTCCACCTCGTCGGCCTTCCCTGCAGCCGCTGCCGCTCGAGTCTGGCCGTGGCCATCGCCCCCTGCATCCTATGCTTCGAGTAGGAGGACGACGAGCGCTCGACCCAGCCCCGTTGACCGCGTCCACTCCACGCGCAGGTCGAGCTCCCTTCGCCTGCAAAGGCCTCTGCAGTTGTCGCTTAGGCCACAGCCCGCATCAGGCCCAATGTGAGCAGCCCCCCTCCAGTCCCTCTCCTGTACACATTCGGGCCAGTCAGATTCTTCCCATGTCATATTTTTTCCCGTTCTGCGAATTTGCCTATTATCCAGAAAACTGCATATTTACAGATTGACCCCTCATGTTCATGCATTTAATAACTCATGAACCGTGCATTGGATTAAAATGGTTTAAACATGTAAATTGCTTAGAATTTTGTGTAGATTAATAATATGCCATTTTCATCCATGTTTAAAATGTTTAAATTGCTGTTTGATTAAATTTGCTTAAATCACATGCTAAAATGATTTATTTCATAACTAAATAACCGTAGCTCGGAATTAAATGTTCTTTATATGTAAATGGGGTGGAAAAATGCATAGATTAACATGTTGCACTTCATTTTCCTGTTTATAAACTATAAAATATGGTTTAGGGCAGAACAGCACCAAATCTAAAATATGGACATGAGGATTTTTCAGAATTGTTGTTTGTAACTTCCAGCCTCATTTAAACTTGCCTACATAGGTAGTTTTCTTGTGCTTCACCCCTTGCCATGTTTAATAACATTTAATGTTGTTGGGTACATAACCGATATCAAACTAAATAATTGCATGTGGTGTTTTATCAATATGGAACTCGTTGCATATTGAGCTCCACTTAACTTGTAGTATTGTTTGTTGCACTTTGCCATGCCATGCCTTTTAAACCGGACATGCATTATACTTATTTGTGCATCATGCCATGCTTATGCTTGTGTGTTTACTATGTTGTTTGCTTCTTTCCGGTTTGCTTCTCTCGTTAGCTTCGGTTTCGTTACGGAGTTGTGAGGATTCGTTCGACTACATCCGTTTGTCTTCTTCATGGACTTGTTCTTCTTCCTAGCGGGATTTTAGGTAAGATGACCGCTACCTTGGATCTCATTACTATCATTGCTATGCTAGTTGCTTCGGTCTATCGCTTTGCCGCGCTACCTATCTCTTGTTGCTCAAGCCTCACCAATTGCCATGTCAGCCTCTAACCTTTTTCATCCTTCCTAGCGAACCATTGCTTGGCTATGTTACCGCTTTTGCTCAGCCCCTCTTATAGCGTTGTTAGTTGCAGGTGAAGTTGAAGATTGCTCCATGATGAACAGGATTATGTTGGGATATCACAATATCTCCTATATTATTAATGCATCTATATACTTGGTAAAGGGTGGAAGACTCGGCCTTCTGCCTGGTGTTTTGTTCCACTCTTGCCGCCCTAGTTTCCGTCATACCGGTGTTATGTTCCCGGATTTTGCGTTCCTTACGCGGTTGGGTGATTTATGGGACCCCCTTGACAGTTCGCTTTGAATAAAACTCCTCCAGCAAGGCCCAACCTTGGTCTTACCATTTGCCTCACCTAGCCCTTTTTCCCTTGGGTTTCCGGAGCCTGAGGGCCATCTTTATTTTAGCCCCCCCCCCCCGGCCAGTGCTCCTTCAAGTGTTGGTCCGAACTGAGCTACCTGCGGGGCCACCTCGGGGCAACTTGAGGGTTGGTTTTACTCGTAGCTAGTCTCATCCGGTGTTGCCCTGAGAACGAGATATGTGCAACTCCTATCGGGATTTGTCGGTGCATCGGGCGGCTTTGCTGGTCTTGTTTTACCATTGTCAAAATGTCTTGTAAAACGGGATTCCAAGTCTAATCGGGTCTTCCTGGGAGAAGGTATATCCTTCGTTGATCGCGAGAGCTTATCATGGGCTAAGTTGGGACACCCCTGGGAATTTGTTAATGTCCGGTTGTAGATAACTTGACACCAGATCCGTATTAAAACGCATCAACCGTGTGTGTAGCCGTGATGGTCTCTTCTCAGCGGAGTCCAGGAAGTGAACACGGTTCTGGGTTATGTTTGACGTAAGTAGGAGTTTAGGATCACTTCTTGATCATTGCTAGCTTCACGACCGTTCCATTTGCTCTCTTCTCGCTCTTATTTGCGCATGTTAGCCACCATATATGCTTAGTCGCTGCTGCAACCTCACCGCTTTACCCCTTCCTTTCCCATTATGCTTTGCTAGTCTTGATACCCATGGTAATAGGATTGCTGAGTCCTCGTGGCTCACAGATTACTACAACAACAGTTGCAGGTACAGGTTATGCGATGATCATGATGTGAGAGCTATGCTTGCTTGCGTTGAGTTCTTCTTCTGCTTCTTCTTCGATCAGGGGATAGGTTCCAGGTCGGCAGCCTAGGCTAGCAGGGTGGATGTCATTTGAGTTTCTGTTTGTGTTCATCCGTAGTCGGATGTTGCTCTTATGTATTGTGATGTTGTATTCATGTGGCATTGTATGCCTTTTGTATGTATTCCCATCTATTATGTAATGTTGATGTAATGATATCCACCTTGCATAGCGTTTCAATATGCTGTTCTATCCTTGGTGGGACCTTCGAGTCTCTTTAGGATAGTATCGCATATTGGGCGTGACAAGCAAGGACCCGTTTCAAGGATTCTTTTCAGATTAAGACCCTGCGTAAACCTTTTTTACGGTCTCTTGTTGACAACATCCCCTGGTTTTCGCTATAACCGAGGAGGAGGCTGGCGTCTTGGCATGTGGCCACGCCAGAATTTTTGCGCGTACCTGGACACCAGGGGCTTTTTAACCAAGGGCTCTATTTCGGCCCATCCTCATAAAGATCGAATACCTTAGGGAGTGTTCGGCGTCGCGAGTTTGGCCCTATATGCATCAACTCCGAATCATGTCTTTGGTCAAATGTTGGGTTTGCCCGGCTCCTATGTTTTGCTGCCTTACGTTCCGTTATATCGGCTAACGCGGCACCAGGAGAACTACTGCGATTTTGCCCCGGTTCGGCCAGGCGAGCACCTCAGTAGAGATAGCCGAAAACTGACTGTCATGATATAGCGAGAGACTGGTCAACCACTCGATGACTTTCAGAATCTTTAGGATTCCTCCGCATTAACGAAGGGCCGCTTCCCGGTCAGGCACACTCGCGCCCCGAATACGGGTGAGCGCGGTGCCCCTAGGGGCTATTCAGTAGCCCCACTATCAAACTCCTATGGCTAAGTGAAAGTGTGAAAGCATTATAGTCCGGTTGCCTAGTTCGCCGCGCCACCACCTCCTTTATAGGACCAAGACGTTGAATTAAGTGTGAAAAGGTGCCTTTTTGCGAACACCCCCGCATTCTATGCGTGGGGGCTGAAGCCAACGACTGCCATCTTTCAGGTTATATACAAATATATACATTAAACGGCCGCACAGGAGGCATCATAATTCTTGCAAGCACAAGTATAAAAAAGCTTTTATATTCCATCAAAATATTCATTTTACAAATAGCACACGCTATTCGAACACAACATCCTTCGAGCACTGCGACTCTATTAAACGAGCGCCATGAAGAACTTCCTCAAAGTAGTGCTTGGCAGGTACTCGGCTTTCGTCCGAATCCCGGGATGCAACAACACTGGCCTTCATATCCGACCAGTATGTTTTAACACGGGCAAGAGCCATTTGTGCACCCTCTATGCACGCCGACCTCTTCATTGCATCAGCATGCGGCACCGAACCATGGAACTGCTGCACCAAGCCAAAATAACCCTTCGTCTCCGGCTTCTCCGGCCACAGACGACTCGCAACATACCTCATGGCGAGTCCGGATAACCTGTTTAGCGCCACCCAGGAGGCCAAACGGTCGGATACCAAAAGTGGGCGTTCTGGATTGTGGAACTGCGACCAAAAAAGCTCTTCCAATCCATGGTCACCTCGGCCGCGGAAGTGTTCGGTCGCGTCCGCCGCACTAGCTGCCAAATCCGCACTACACTGCCGGTCTAATGGAGCATACTTGGGGTCTCCGAACTTCATCCGCAGCATATAGGGCTTTCCAGACGTGATATCTCCGGCCTGACGCAGCTCCTCCTTCAGAGCTCTCATTGCAGAGCCAGTTTCCTTGGCTTCGGCAGCGATCTTTTCAAGATCCTTCTGAGCCGTCCTATCTTCTTGTTCAAGAAATTTACAGCGGTCGGTAGCATCCTTCAACTTTATGGTCATTTCGGCTATCACCTTTTTGCTCTGGCAGTGAGCAGATTGTTTGGCTTTTAGCTCTTCAGCCGCTTTAACGGCAGCCGCATCACTTCTCCTTGCTTGCTCCTTGGCTCGGGCAAGTTCCACCCAAAGGTTCTCCACGGCGGCAGCACCATCTACATTAGGCACATATATATAAGGCCCGAGCATCGAGCTCCTATTACCATGTGTCTTTGGAACATACCTTGTGCCTCGTCTAGCCGCTTATTTACAAGCGCGATGTCGGCATCTGCTACATCAAGTTGCCGCTTTAGCTCAGCAGATTCATTAGTCCGGCTAGCCACCGAACGCCTTGCCACCTTCATGGAAAAGGCGACATATTATACCTGGGGTTATGATCCTCTGCGCGCCATCACCCTTGACGACACACAGAGTCTCAGGGGCTACTATTTATACAGGGCGCATTTAATATGCGGCTCTACCAAAAGGTACAACTTTTTGCGTACCTCAAAGCCTGTTAATAAACTCCTGGCAGCCTCGTACAATCCGCTTTCCGCGGATGAAATCCTTCCAATCACCGTATTCATTAACATACGGTGTTCTTCTGAGATGGACGCCCTCTCAAGCAGATCCTCCAGCCCCTCCGACTGTGCACTAGAGGGTGCCGGACTAGCCTGACGACCTTTTCCAGGATCCGAACTTGCGAAGACCCTCCGAGACGACACCTCAGGGTCGCCTGCCTTGTGAGACAACGCAACAAGAGGAGACGTTTCGCTCTCTATCATCTCCGGACGAAGATCCCCTGAAGATGAGCTCTGCTGAGAAGGGTTGAGATCTGAACTGCAAGGTAATGTTTCGGTTATCTTCCTCGGAAATAAAACAGGAGTGTCATTCATTATGGAACCCCTCCCTTCACTTACGTCTCGGGGGAGAGCGGGTCCCCCTTAAGGGGCGATTCGGCCGGGGCGTTCTCCGGTGCCGAACCCTCTGGCGAAGATTTCTTCCCCCGTTTTGAGGCCATCACCTCCGGGTCTTCAGAGGCAGTCCTTTTCTTTCCCTGATCAGGGGAATTTTTGATTCTTCCCTTCCTAACAGCCTCCTTCGTGGAGGCGGTAGCCCCTTGGTTCCCCCCTTCGCTTTCCGCCAAAAGTGCGACCTCCAGCATCCTGGTTAGCATGGGGTTTGGCGCGGTCTTGGGCAGGGGGGCTGGACACCTTATAAGCTTTGCCTTCACTATCCACTCCTGTCCAAAGGACAACTCTGTTAAGGGTAATTTTGTGATGAAAATATGGATGGTGTGTCCAAATACGGGGCTACTTACCTTAGCATCCGGGCGATTACAGCTCAGGCCAGCGTCCTCGGACAAATCCGGACACCTTGCATGTGATCCGAAGAACAATTTGTACATCTCCACGGGTGTCGCACCCATGAAATGTTGGAGGACTCGCGGTCCCTCCAGATTAAATTCCCATAGGTGGAGAGGTCGACGTTTGCAGGGCAGTGTGCGGCGAATCAGCATGACTTGCGCCACTACGGTCAAATTGATATCTCTTTCTAGAAGATCTCGAATACGGTCCTGCACCAAGGGCACGTCTTTGGGCAGCCCCCAGATAAGTCCTTCATTAACCCATGACGCTAGCCGTGGTGGGGGACCCGAGCGAAAAGTAGGTGGCGCCACCCATGTGGTGCCCCTGGGGGCTGTGATGTAAAACCAGTCCCGTTGCCATAAGCCGAACTCCTCTTGAAAAGAGCCCTCGGGCCAAGGAGCGTCGGCCATCTAGCTTATTACAGCTCCTCCGCACTCAGCGTGCTGCCCCTTGATCATCTTCGGTTCCACCTTGAAGGTTCTTAGCCACAATCCGAAGTGAGGAGTGATATGGAGGAAGGCCTCACACACGACAATGAATGATGAGATTTGGAGGATGGACTCCGGAGCTAAGTCGTGGAACTCCAGCCCGTAATAAAACATAAGCCCCCTCACGAAGGGATCAATCGGGAAGCCTAGCCCCCGAAGGAAGTGAGATACGAACACCACGCTCTCACCGGGCTGGGGAGTGGGAATGGCCTGCCCTTGAGCAGGCAGCCTATGCGAGATTTCGCTGGTTAGATACCTGGCATCTCTCAGCTTTCGCACATCTTCCTCCGTAACGGCGGAAGGCATCCACCGGCCTTGAAGGTCGGAGCCAGACATCGTCGAAGGTCCGAAGCGCCTAAAACTAGAGCTTCGGGTGTTGGAACTCGAAGCAAGGGGCAGATTCGATTGGATTGAGAAGAGGGGAGCCGAGCCTTGGTCCCTTTATAAAGGAGTTGAATACCAAGAGCCCTCCCCGTAACCGTTTGAGACTCGCTTTCAATTAGGGAGTCATACCAAAGGCACGATTCGGTTACCCACGCCCGTATTGATGAGAATCCCGGAATAAGGGGACACGATCTCTACTTTGACAAGACGTGCCAAGGAAACCGCCTCGCTAAACGCGCTGAGGTGGAACGGTAAAATGATTTGAATAAAGACCTGGTTGTGACGTCACGCTACGGAATACGTCAGCAGATAGATTTGTGCAGATATTATTCTCTCTACGGTGGCATGTGGAACTTATTTTGCACAGCCGGACACTATCCTGGTGTTCAACATCATCTATGAAGTATTCGGAGGAAGAACCCGCCTTGCAATGCCGAAGACAACTTGCGCGCCGGACTCGTCATCATTGAAGCCTGGTTCAGGGGCTACTGAGGGTGTCCGGATGATCGGACTATGACCTTTGGCCAGACTCCCAAACTATGAAGATACAAGATTGAAGACTCCGTCCCGTGTCCGGATGGGACTTTCCTTGGCGTGGAAGGCAAGCTTGGGGATACGATATGAAGATCTCATCCGATTGTAACCGACTCTGTGTAACCCTAGCCCTCTCCGGTGTCTATATAACCGGAGAGTTTTAGTCCGTAGGACAAACAACAATCATACCATAGGCTAGCTTCTAGGGTTTAGCCTCTCTGATCTCGTGGTAGATCCACTCTTGTACTACCCATATCATCAATATTAATCAAGCAGGAGTAGGGGTTTACCTCCATCGAGAGGGCCCAAACCTGGGTAAAAACATCGTGTCCCTTGTCTCCTGTTACCATCCGCCTAGACGCACAGTTCGGGACCCCCTACCCGAGATCCGCCGGTTTTGACACCGACACTTGGCGATTTGGATGTAGATCTCCTCCTCTGTAAACCGACTATGTGTAACCCTAGCCCTCTCCAGTGTCTATATAAACCAGAGGGTTTATTCCATAGAACACAACAACAATCATACCATAGGCTAGCTTCTAGGGTTTAGCCTCTCTGATCTCATGGTAGATCAACTCTTGTAATACTCATATCATCAAGATCAATCAAGCAGGAAGTAGGGTTTTACCTCCATCGAGAGGGCCCAAACCTGGGTAAACATCGTGTCCCCAGCCTCATGTTACCATTAGTCTTAGACGCATAGTTCGGGACCCCCTACCCGAGATCCGCTAGTTTTGACACTGACACTCCATATCTCAAAACAATTATCAAGTATCAAATTGATCATAACATCCAGTTCACTTCCTATGATAGTTTTTATTATACCCAACTTGGATGCCTACCATTCTAGGACCAATTTTATAACCATAGCAAATACCATGTTGTTCTAAGAGACTCTCAAAATAATATAAGTGAAGCATGAGAGACTAGCAATTTCTACAAAAGTAAGCCACCGCCGTGCTCTAAAAGATATAAGTGAAGCACTAGAGCAAAAACTATCTAGCTCAAAAGATATAAGTGAAGCACATAGAGTATTCTAATAAATTTCAATCAAGTGGGCTTCTCCCAAAAGGTGTGTACAACAAGGATGATTGTGGTAAACTAAAAATCAAATACTAATATCATACACGACGCTCCAAGCAAAACACATATCATGTGGCATATAAAAATATAACTCCAAGTAAAGTTACCAATGAACGAAGACGAAAAAGGGGATGCCTTCCCGGGGCATCCCCAAGCTTAGGCTTTTGTATATTCTTGAATATCTTGGGGTGCCAAGGGCATCCCTAAGCTTAGGCTTTTGCCACTCCTTATTCCATAGTCCATCAAATCTTTACCCAAAACTTGAAAACTTCACAACACAAAACTCAACAGGTAATCTCATAAGCTCCGTTAGTGAAAGAAAGAAAAAACACCACATACGGTACTGTAATGAACTCATTATTTATTTATATTGGTGTTAAACCTACTGTATTCCAAGTTCTCTATGGTTCATACCACTTAATACTAGCCATAGATGCATCGAAATAAGCAAACAACAGACGAAAGGCAGAATCTGTCAAAAACAGAACCATTTGTAGCAATCTGTAACTAACACAAACTTTTGGAACTCTAAAATCCTACCAAAATAGGAAGCCCTGGAAAATTTATCTATTGATCTATAGCAAAAAGAATCAATGCAAAAGCACGTTTCCTGTGATTTATTGATTTTTTTCTCGTGAGAGCAAAGTTTCTGTTTTTCAGCAGAATCAAATTAACTATCAACATAGGTTATCCTATAGGTTCTACTTGGCACAAACACTAAATAAAACATGAAAACACATCTAAACAGAAGTTAAATGCAATATTTATTGAATAACAGTAAAGAAAAATATTGGGTTGTCTCCCAACAAGCGCTTTTCTTTAAAGCCTTTTAGCTAGGCATTGATAATTTTAATGATGCTCACATGAAAGATAATAATCGAAACACAGAGAGAGCATCATGAAACAAGTGACAAACACATTTAAGTCTAACATACTTCCTCTGCATAGGAATTTTATAAGCAAACAGATTATCAAGGCAAGAAAAAACTACCACATGCAAGGAAGAAGAGAGAAACAATAGCAATCTCAACATAACGAGAGGTAATTTAGTAACATGAAAATTTCTACAACCATATTTTCCTCTCTCATGATAATTACATGTAGGATCATAAGCAAATTCAACAATATAGCTATCACAAAACATATTCTTAACACGATCCACATGTATGCAAAGTTGATGCTCTTCCAAAATAGTGGGATTAACATTAACTAAAGTCATGACCTCTCCAAACCCACTTTTATCAAAAGCTTCATAAGATTGAACATTCTCCAAATATGTGGGATCTAATGTTGACACTCTTCCAAACCCACTTTCAATATTATTGCAAACATTATTATCAATCTGATATTCATCATGGGGCCTAAATAAATTTTCAAGATCATAAGAAGAATCACCCCAATCATGATCATTGCAACAAGTAGTAGACATAGCAAAACTAGCATCCCCAAGCTTAGGGTTCTGCATATTATTAGCACAATTGAGATCAAGAGAATTTATAGTAAAATCATTGCAATCATGTTTTTTATTCAAGGAGCTGTCATGAATCTCTTCATAAAGTACTTCATCACAATTTTCAGATTCACAAATTTCAAGCAAAACTTCATAAAGATAATCTAGTGCACAAAACTCACTAGCAATTCGTTCATCATAATTGGATCTCTTAAAAAGATAAGCAAGTGGATGAGGATCCATAGATCTTAGGTTCTTTGTTTAGCAATAAATAAACAACTATTCCAACCAAACGAGCAAACGAGCCAAGTAAGACATCAAGACAAATAGAAGAAGGGATAATAAAATGGCAAGGGTGAAGTGGGGGAGAGGAAAACGAGAGGCAAATGGAAAATAATGTAAGTGCGAGGTAGATGAGTTTGTGATGGGTACTTGGTAAGTCTTGACTTGAGTGAAGACCTCCCCGGCAAAGGCGCCAATCTTGGTGTCAAAACCGGCGGATCTCGGGTAGGGGGTCCCGATCTGCGCGTCTTAGGCTGATGGTAACAGGAATCAAGGGACACAATGTTTACCCAGGTTCGGGCCCTCTCGATGGAGGTAAAACCCTACTTCCTGCTTGATTAATATTGAAGATATGAGTAGTACAAGAGTAGATCTACCACGAGATCGTAGAGGCTAAACCCTAGGAGCTAGCCTATGATGGTATGATTGTAAATGTGATCGGCCTTCTAAGGACCATCCTCTCTGGTTTATATAGACACCGGAGAGGGATAGGGTTTACATGGAGTCGGTTACAAGGAAGGAAATATAATATCCGGATCGCCAAGCTTGTCTTCCACGCAAAGGAGAGTCCCATCCGGACACGGGCCGGAGCCTTGAGTCTTGTATCTTCACGCTTCAATAGTCCGGACGATGTATATAGTCCGGCTGTCCAGATACTCCGTATCCAGGACTCCCTCAGTAGCCCCTGAACCAGGCTTCAATGACGATGAGTCTGACACGCAGTCTTGTCTTTGGCAATGCAAGGCGGGTTCCTCCTTCCGAATACTCCAAGGTTGTCTATTGAACACGTAAACCGTGTCCGGATCTGCAAAATGATCCTCACATACCACCGTAGAGAGAATGATACTTCAGCTGACAACTTTTTAGACGACATGATATGTCATTACGGTCAGGTCATTATTCGAACCGTTTTCCCACAACTAGCCACATCGTGTATTGCGAGGCGGTTTCCGTGACACATCTTGTCAAAGCAGAGATTGTGTCCCCTTATCACGGGATTCTCATCAATACGGGTATGGGTAATCCCACCATGCCATCAATCGTGGCGCTTGGGAAGTAAGCGATTCTCAACGGGCAAGTGGGAGACGCACCGCTTTCGTCGCCTCTATAAAGGGATAAGATTTCCACATTTTTACCCACGCCTTCTTTTTCCCTTGCCCAATCTCGCCCCCTCGAGCTCCAGCGCCCAAGCTCAAGTCTTCTCCGCACAGCTAGACATGTCCGGAGCAGGAGGCAAGTGGGTGGCTTTCACCGTCAAGGAGAAGCATATCGCAAATCTTTGGGCAGCCGGATTATTGGCCACAGACATAGCGCACCAGCTACCGGACGCCGGGCAGGTCATTCTGACCCCAGGGCCCCACGAGAGGGTCGTATTTGTCGCCCACTTCGTCCCTGGACTGGGATTTGCACTTCATCCCTTTGTCCGCGGGCTCATGTTCTACTACGGGCTAGATTTCCATGATTTGGCCCCGAATTTCGTCCTCAATATCTCGGCGTTCATCGTCGTATGCGACTCCTTCCTCCGCATGAAGCCTCATTTCGGCTTGTGGCTGCAAATCTTCTGCGTGAAGCCGAAGATTGTAAGCGGCCAGCAAGCGGAGTGTGGAGGGGCCATGGTGGGCAAGATGCCCAACGTCACCTAGCTAGACGGTTCCTTTCTGCAGACCGTAAAAGGGTGGCAATCGGGGTGGTTCTACATCACCGAGCCGCGCGGCGCCAACTGGGCGGCGGCCCCCGAGTTCCGATCCGGAGCCCCCATGGGGCTCACTTCTTGGGATAAGAAGGGCCTGGCTTGGGGCAAACCTACAGAGCTAACCATACTCCAGACCTGCCTCAAGAGCATGAAGGACAAGAACATCAAGCTCGTCAACGTGATCCAGGTCATGCTCGTTCGCCGGATTCTCCCGTGCCAAAGGCGGGCATTTAATTTGTGGGAGTTCGTCCCGGCCGAACACCAGACGCTTCAGAGGCTCTACGGCATGAAGCACAAGGACGCATGGAAGGCGTTGTTCAAGGCCTCCGACGTACCTCCCCCCACATCCGAGGACCGTGGGCTCTACGCCGCGCGGCTTCACAGTGAGGTGAGTTTTCGGGCCATCACCCGATTCAGTCCTTCCTGATATACTCATGAGGGAGCCTTAAGTAGTAATGCATATTTGTCCAGGAGTATGTGGAGACAGCGGAGCAGGTTGACTGTCCGGCTCCGCTGCCAGAAGACCCAGCTGATGCTCTCCTGACGGAGATGCTGGTCCCAGCACCGTACAAGGTGCTGGAGAAGAAGACCGATAAGAAGGCCCCGGGGACCTGAAAGGGTCTCCGGCGTAAGGTTGTGCCGGAAGCCTCATCCGAAGATGACGAGGCACACTCCTCCCACGTGGGGGAGGAGGAAGAAGAAGAAGATGCCCCGGCCGGAAAGGATGAGGGGCCTGGGGAGGCGGACCAGGGGGCCGGAAAAGGCCCTCGATGCAAGGCCATCATCCCCACGTCGTCTGACGACGAGACAGATTCCTCCCGCGGAGGCGGGGGGGAGCAAGAAGAAATTCTACCTCCCCATACTGGGGAGGAGAAAAGGAGAAAAGCCGCCCCGGAAGGGGAGGCTAGGACGTCCAAGAAGGGAAAGGTGTCCCATCCGGACTACTCCGCCACGGCCGCTCTCAGTGAGGAGGGGTGGCTGCCCAGGGGGAAGCCCCCACTACAATCGTAAGTGTCCGCGCTCTATCACAACTTTACTTCATGGTTTTTGTATTTGTAATGCCGAACATATATGCAGTCCGGCCAGGGTTCATCCCGAGGTATCTTCCTCCGGATCCCTGAGCGATTTGGAGATGAATTCGCTCCCGACGGCCACTACTCCTCAGCCGACGGTTGACATGGAGGTGTTGTCCCGAAGGCTCTCAGATCAGGGGGGGGTGACTCTGGAGACGCCCCAAGGCGGGATTCCAGACGTCGGACACACGGGATTCAAGTTCCCGGCGGATCGTGTCGATGAGAGCCACAGTAAGCCGGGCTCTCAATCGAACACTGTTCCGGAACCTTCAATGGTTCCGGACTCAGGCGGGGGGCCCCTCGTTAGGAAGGGCGAGCCGTCTGTGTCGAGGACTTCTGATGCGCCCGAGGCGCCGGATTGTGTGCGGGAAGAGATTACAGCGCTTCCATGGATGAAGAGCACCGTACTCTTATGAGTGTGGTGATTCAGAAGGTTTCGTCCGCCAAGAGCGGACTAACCGAAGCCTGCACTAGCCTACTGACAGGCTTTGAGGTGAGTAATAAAAATGTATGAGATTGCCACCCGATAGATAGTAGCCCCTGATACTCTGTTTGGTGTTCAGAAGGAAAGGCCAAACAGAGGGTCAATTATGATCCGCATGAGTTGAATAATAAATAATCATTTGAATAAGCAGGCTGTGCTGCTTGCTGCTGCTGCCCGCATAGCCAAGGTTGCCGAACTAAAGCGGGACCTGGAGCAGGCGCAGGGGGAGCTCAACCTCACTCAGAGGCAGCTCGAAGAAAACAAGGGTAAGTGATTCCCCGCTCTAATGTATTTAAGTATAGACAAAATTGGTTGGCCTAATGCCAAAGCGTCGTGGATTTGTAACGGGGGCCACCACCGAGGTCGCGTCTCTGAAGAAAGCGTTGTCCGAGGCCGAACACAAGGAGGCCTTGGAACACAAAGAGCGCGAAAAGCAAGATGCTAGAGTGGGCGAGGTACAACAAGAGCTCCAAGAGCTCGGCAAAAAGTTCGAGTCTGTGGAGCATGAGCTTAAGGCAAAAGAGGCCGAGCTTGCGAAGGCCCTTGTGAGTATAAAAGACGCCAAGGCCGAAGCCGAGAAGGCATAGCAGGAAATCCAGGAGGCCAAAAAGATAGCGGCGGGTAAGAAATTCTTTATGCAAAGCAAACATGTGGAGGAAGCGTTTCTTTTACTTACTCGAATTCGGAGCTCTCTAGGGGCATTCGCAGATCTGCCACGCAGCGTATCAGACGCTGCGGAGTTCTACCGTGCCCAGGAGGGGAGCTCGACGGAGAAGCTGTTCTGGTCCCAGTATGCTGGGGCCGAACACCCAATGCCTCTGATTAACCAACTGAAGCAGTTGGTCGAACTCCACAGGGCGGCCGAACTGGCTATGAAAGATTTCATAGTCTGGATGTGGCCTGGTGAGCTCATGCCCACTAGCTACTTCAGCCTGATCAAGCGGATGGTGGATGCCTGTCCGTGGCTTGAAGTGATCAAGCGATCTGTTTGCATTGAGGGTGCCCGGCGGGCCTTTGCCCATGCGAAGGTGCATTGGGGCAAGCTGGATGCGGAAAAGCTGGTGAAGGAAGGGCTGCCGGCGGGCAAGGCGCATCGCCATCCCGAGATGTACTATGATGGCGTTATGAAGGGTGCTCATCTCGTGGCCGATGAATGTACCAAGGACACCATTTTAGAGTGAATTCACTTATGTCATGCTTGTAATGTAAATACGAAGTTACTTGTGCTATGTAGCACTTTTGTTATTTAGAATATTACCTTCTGTGCGGCTGTTTATAAAATTCTGAAAGTAGGCTAGTCATCGGCTTCTGCCCCCATGTAATTAGTGCTGGGGTGTTCGTGGAAAACCCGGACAGTCTTTATCCAAATGTTTGGTCCCTCAAGGAGGTGTCCGGCGCAGCGAACAAGGCAATCAGACTATTCGGCTTTATAACCTTCACTTAGCCATAGAAGTCTACAATTTTAAATTTCGGCGAAGCCCCTAGAATCCGTAAGGCCAAATTGGGGCGCTATACACGCCTAGATCGGACGAAGCCGATTTATCGCATAAAGCGGAGAAATCTTTAAGGATTTTAGGACCTCTCGAACAACGACCAACTCTCGCCAAATCATGTCGGTCAGTTTTCGGCTTTCTCTACTAAGGTGCTCGTCCGGAAGAACCGGGACACAATCGCAGTAGTTCTCCCTGCGCTACCTTAGCCAATATAATGGAACATAAGGCACCAAAACAAGGGAGCCAGGCTAACCCAACTGTAGACCCAAGACAAGATTCGGAGCTGATGCATATAGTGCTATAAGTTCGGGGTGCCACACTGTTGAAAGTGTTCGGACTTGTCTTGCTGTATTATGGGGTGCCATAAGGAGCCCCTGGCAAACAGATCGTACCAAGGTGTACGGATGCAATATCAAATAAAAATTTGTCAGAAAAAAATGCTCAAATAAGAATAATAAGCTGACGCTATATATGATCTCCCATTGATGAATAATACGTTTAAGCGTATGTTTACAATGAATGCATTAAGCGGAGATAAATAGGATTATTTGACATATCCTATCCAGAGGCCAGCTACGTACAGGTAGATAAAACAGGTATAACGATGGGAAATAGATTCCACTTGGGTATTTCCTTCTGTACACAAAGCCTGTTGCCTCCTTGGTTTTCTCTCCTATGTAAGTCCGACAATCCGGCTCTTCTGGAGAGGCTGCAGTAAAGCAATGTCCTGAAAGGTAAAAGGGAAGGTTATGAAGGTATGTTGCGGTGATACCGCACTGTTCACTGAGCCACTGCTGTGCCTCCGCCTGTGCCAATGGTATTTTGAGTGCGTAATTGTGTAGGCGTGGCACGAATGCTGCTTTGATGGGATTTGAGTGGAGGCCAGACTGCTAGTCGCGCTCTTGGCATGCCTGGTGATCCTGTTGCGGGGTGCTCCGAACTCGCTTGATGGTGCTTGAGGTTGTCGTCGCCGGATTGGTGGTTTGCCGAAGGAGGTTGCATTGTACTTCTGCTACGAGGGCTGAAGTATGCTCTTCTGTACGAAGAGAGCGGTCCATGTTTCCGTTGACTGTTATGACCCCGCGTGGGCCTTGCATCTTGAGCTAGAGGTATGGATAGTGTGGTACCGCATTGAATCTAGCGAATGCGGTTCATCCGAGCAGTGCATGGTAACCACTGCGGAAAGGGACGATATCAAAGATTAACTCCTCGCTTTGGAAGTTATCTGGAGATCCAAAGACCACTTCTAGTGTTATAGAGCACGTACAACGGGCCTCTACTCCAGGAATTACACCTTTAAAGGTGGTTTTGGTGGGCTTGATCCTTGAAGGATCGATGCCCATTTTTGCGCATTGTGTCCTGATAAAGCAGGTTCAGGCTGCTGCCTCCGTCCATAAGGACTCTTGTGAGGTGGAATCCGTCTATGATTGGGTCTAAGACCAATGCGGCTGAGCCGCCGTGACGGATGCTAGTAGGATGATCCCTACAATCAAAGGTGATCGGACAAGCTGACCATGGGTTAAATTTGGGGACGACTGGCTCCATCGCGTAGAAGTCCCATAGTGCTCTCTTCCATTCCCGCTTGGGGATGTGAGTGGCATAGATCATGTTGACCGTTTTCACCTGGGGGGGGGGAATTTTTTCTGTCCCCCCGTGTTCGGACGTCGGGGCTCCTCGTCATCGTTGCTGTGCAACCCCTTGTCCTTGTTTTCGGTGTTTACTTTGTCGGCCTGTTTAAATACCCAACAGTCTCTGTTGGTGTGGTTGGCTGGTTTGTCCGGGGTGCCATGAATTTGGCACGAGCGCTCCAGTATATGGTCTAGACTGGATGGTCCCTGATTGTTTCTTTTGAATGGCTTCTTCCGCTGACCGGATTTGGATCCGCTCAATCCGGCATTGACCGCCGTGTCTTCGGTGTTGTCGCCATTGTTCCGTCGCTTGTGTCTGTTGCGCCGTAGCTTGCCATTATTGTCACGGACATCTGAAGTGCCCGAATGTGGCGTAGTGCTGCTACGAGCCAACCAGCTGTCCTCGCCCACGCAAAAGCAGGTCATTAGTGTCGTGAGAGCTGCCATGGACTTGGGTTTCTCCTGGCCGAGGTGTCGGGCGAGCCACTCATCACGGATATTATGCTTGAAGGCCTACAGGGCTTCGGCGTCCGGACAATCAACTATTTGGTTCTTTTTAGTTAGGAACCGAGTCCAGAATTTCCTGGCTGATTCTCCGGGCTGTTGAGTAATGTGGCTCAAGTCATCGGCATCCGGATGTCGCACATATGTGCCTTGGAAGTTGTCAAGGAATGCGTCTTCCCGGTTTTCCCAACTGCCAATGGAATTTGCGGGCAGGCTGTTTAGCCAGTGTCGGGCGGGTCCTTTGAGCTTAAGGGGAAGATACTTGATGGCATGTAGATCATCTCCGTGGGCCATGTGGATGTGGAGAAGGAAATCTTCAATCCATACCGCGGGGTATGTTGTGCCATCGTATGATTCGATGTTTACGGGTTTAAACCCTTCTGGGAATTCATGATCCATCACTTCATTGGTGAAGTAGAGGGGGTGTGCGGCACCTCTGTGCCGGGCTATGTCGCGATGCAGTCCGGCTGCGTTTGACTGGTTGTGTTCGACACGGCTAGATTTGCTGTTAGTGTATCTGGTATGACGGTCGTTGTCATGTGCTACGGCGCGCCCCCGTGATCCGTAGACCGATCTTGGTTGTCCTGCGGTGTTATCCAATCTATCGCACAGGTCCTGAGTATTGCCCCGGGTCGTAGTAAACTAGCGCGGGGGTGTGGGCTGGTATTCGGGCTGATATGCCATTTTATCCCGACCTCGAGGCGGCCGGTCAGCCGTGTGGCGCTCGAGTCCATATTCCTCGGCTTCCAGGACTTCCGTCCATCTATCTGTGAGCAGGTCTTGATCAGCTTGAAGCGGCTGCTACTTCTTCTTCAGGCTCCACACAATGGCAATAAGCTGGCGCTTGAAGCGCTCCTGCTCCACGGGGTCCTCGGGCACGCCGAACTCGTCGTCGTCGAGGCTAATCTCGTCTTCATAGGGGGGAATGTAGTTGTCCTCCTCCAGATACTCGTCCATTGCCTGTTCGTCTGGGCTATCCTGCCCATCTTCCTGCTCGGCCCGCTCAAACGCGGGCTGTTCGGGGTAGTATTCATCGTCGGCACTGTCCGGATTGTTTTCGTCTCCGGTGCTGGTATTGCCTTGGCGGGGCTTGGAGCGACGCTGGCGATGCCCATGCTTTTCTTTCTTCTTGGAGGGGTTATCCTCCATTGCCTCATCGCCATTGGTTTGTTTCGGAGTGTCCACAATATATAAATATCGTATGAAGAGGTGGTTGTCCACCGCCCTGTGAGCGGTGGCTCCTGTACGTCTTGTGCATCGTCGTCCATACCGTCGATGTCTTTGGAGTCGAAGTTAAGCATGTCGGTTAGATCATCCACCGTGGCAATAAAGTGGGTGGTGGGTGGGTAGCGAATTCCTTCGTCACCTGCTTCCCACTCAAGACGGACTTAGTTCGGCCCCGAGTCTCCTGACAAAGAGAGAGATTTTAATGAGTCCAGCATGTCGCCGAAGGGCGAGTGCTGAAAGATGTCCGCAGCGGTAAACTCCATTACCGGAGCCTAACCTGGCTCGGCTGGCTCAAGGGTGTGCGAACCGGAACCAACAACCGGATACGAGTCCGGGGGCCCGGGGTTACAGGCTTCCCCAGAGGAGAGACCAGTGTTCGGCTCCAGCGCTAATGGGTATGCGGCCTCCAGGGTGGGGTCCAACCCTCCGTCCATGGGCAGCGCAACTTGCTCCGGATTTAGGTCCGGGGCTACTGCAGGGGTGATACCCCGAGCATTGTCCGACAGCAGGTCTAGGCCGTGCTCGTCGTGACTGTCCGACGCTCCTGGAACATGCCCGAATCCGTCGAAGATCAAGTCTTCGCGAATATCCGCTGTGTAGTTCAAGTTTCCAAACCTGATCTGGTGGCCAGGGGCGTAGCTGTCGATCTGCTCCAAATGACCAAGCGAATTGGCCTGCAATGCGAAGCCGCCGAACACAAAGATCTGGCCGGGGAGAGAAGTCTCGCCCTGGACCGTGTTGTTGGCGATTGAAGACGCCATCAAGCCTAGAAGCAACGACACAGGGGAAATCTCAATGAAAGCACCAATGTCGGTGTCAAAACCGGCGGATCTCGGGTAGGGGGTCCCGATCTGTGCGTCTTATGCTGATGGTAACAGGAAGCAAGGGACACAATGTTTACCCAGGTTCGGGCCCTCTCGATGGAGGTAAAACCCTACTTCCTGCTTGATTAATATTGAAGATATGAGTAGTACAAGAGTAGATCTACCACGAGATCGTAGAGGCTAAACCCTAGGAGCTAGCCTATGATGGTATGATTGTAAATGTGATCGGCCTTCTAAGGACCATCCTCTCCAGTTTATATAGACACCGGAGAGGGCTAGGGTTTACATGGAGTCGGTTACAAGGAAGGAAATATAATATCCGAATCGCCAAGCTTGTCTTCCACGCAAAGGAGAGTCCCATTCGGACACGGGCCGGAGCCTTGAGTCTTGTATCTTCACGCTTCAATAGTCTGGACGATGTATATAGTCCAGCTATCCGGATACCCCCTAATCGAGGACTCCCTCAGCCAGAAATCCTTCTTGCTACATCTTGAGCTTGCATTGGTTTTCCTTGAAGAGGAAAGGGTGATGCAGCAATAGTAGCGTAAATATTTCCCTCAGTTTTTGAGAACCAAGGTATCAATCCAGTAGGAGGCTCCTCGAAAGTCCCACATACCTACACAAACAAACAAAGAACTCGCAACCAACGCAATAAAGGGGTTGTCAATCCCTTCACGGCCACTAGCAAAACTAAGATCTTATAGCGATAGTATGATAAGATAAATAGATCGTTGGTATTTTATAATATAGATTGGAAAAGTAAAGATGCAAATAAAAGTAGATTGAAAGCTTATATGATAAAAGATAGACCCGGGGGCCATAGGTTTCACTAGTGGCTTCTCTCAAGATAGCATAAGTATTACAGTGGGTGAACAAATTACTGTCGAGCAATTGATAGAAAAGCGAATAATTATGAGATTATCTAGGCATGATCATGTATATAGGCATCACGTCCGCGACAAGTAGACCGACTCCTACATGCATCTACTACTATTACTCCGCACATCGAGCGCTATCCAGCATGCATCTAGATTATTAAGTTCATAAGAACAGAGTAACACATTAAGAAAGGTGACATGATGTAGAGGGATAAACTCATGAAATATGATATAAACCCCATCTTTTTATCCTCGATGGCAACAATACAGTACGTGCCTTGTTGCCCCTGCTGTCACTGGGAAAGGACACCGCAAGATTGAACCCAAAGCTAAGCAATTCTCCCATTGCAGGAAAGATCAATCTAGTAGGCCAAACCAAACTGATAATTCGAAGAGACTTGCAAAGATAAATCAATCATACATAAAATAATTCAGAGGAGATTCAAATATTTTTCATAGATAAACTTGATCATAAACCCACAATTCATCGGGTCTCGACAAACACACCGCAAAAAGAGTTACATCAAATAGATCTCAACAAGAGAGGGGGAGAACATGGTATTGAGATCCAAAAAGAGAGAAGAAGCCATCTAGCTAATAACTATGGACCCGAAGGTCTATGGTAAACTACTCACAACTCATCAGAGGGGCTATGGTGTTGATGTAGAAGCCATCCATAGTCGATTCCCCCTCCGGCGGAGCACCGACGAGGCTCCAAGATGGGATCTCAAGGATACAGAAGGTTACGGTGGTGGATATTGTGTTTCGTTGGCTCCCTGGATGTTTTCGGGGTACGTGATTATATATAGGAGGAAGAAGTACGTCGGTGGCCGCCCGAGGGGCCCACGAGACAGGGGGCACGCCCTATAGGGGTGGGCGCGCACTCCACCCTCGTGGCCACCTCGGCTGCTTCTTGGCTTGCACTCCAAGTCCTCTAGATCATGTTTGTTCCAAAAATCATGCTCCTGAAGGTTTCATTCCGTTTGGACTCTGTTTGATATTCCTTTTCTTTGAAATACTAAAATAGGCAAAAAAACAGGAATACGGGCTGGGCCTCCGGTTAGTAGGTTAGTCCCAAAAATGATATAAATGTGTAAAATAAAGCCCATAAACATCCAAAAGGGGTAATATAATAGCATGGAACAATAAAAAATTATAGATACATTGGAGACGTATCACATCCAGAGAAGTAGAATCATTTATCATTAATTCTCGGAATGACCAAGTTCTTATTGGAGTCGCTTATGAATCCAAGATTGGACGGGCGGGCGCCTAGAACCGAATCCTTGGAATGCGGTAGTGCTCCGACGTTTCTACGGCTAACCCGTCCACCCTCTTCATATGTACATTGTGTGTTCTCTATTTATGCATTCTTTCATCAAGATCACTTGATGATTTAGATTCACACTGTCACAGGATATATTATGTTTCATAAACTCTACCTACTGAATTCACATTATTATAAATATACTGATGCCATATTTTTTATTATATGTATAGGTGCTATCTAACGATGTCAACAACAAGGATGAAGATGGCCAGAGGAGGTACAAGAGGCAAAAGCTCAGGGAGATTTATGCAGGAAATCATAACTGGCATATTAGGACCTGGAATGGAGGATTTGGATGCCAGCTTTGCAACCAAAAGCTTCATCACACGTATGAAAGTCTTTGGGCGCATGCAAGAGGACGACCCGTCGGCTCCTTCAAGCATAAGTATTCTCACAGGGTGGCGCACACCGCTTACGTTGAGTACCTGGACAAGCCTCACCTTCGTGCAGGCCTGCCAGCAGATAAGAGAACAATGGCTAGCTATGTAGTCTCTTAATTATAAGTATGCTTGAGTATGCTTAATATCGGTTAAACAATATATGGTTGAACTATGCTTGCATACGCTTATTATCTATGCCTGTGTATGCTTATATCTATGTTTACTTATGTCTACATGTCGGATATGGATGCAATCAATTTAGTTTACGGAATTTTATGCATATTAGGGTGAATGTTTAGCATGGGTAAAAATTTCAGATTCAACTGATGAAGGAAATGTGGACCCACCTTGAAACTTGGGGATTTTCCTAGATTGCAATAGTGTGCGATGACTTCCATTTTCCCAGTTTTTTTTGAAAACACCGAAGTGATGTTAATCACACATGGTTGGCTTACCAAACAATTGCCTCTGAAATGCTTTCTGGGACAGAAAACCCTCTCCACCCAATTCAAAAAAGGAAAAAAGAAAACCCCCTCACCATCGCCACATCACAAAACCCTCACCCGCCTGCCACCCTCCGGTTCCCAGTCGCACCTGCACTCCTCCATGAGTCTGCGTGTCACCGCCTACAACCGCAGCAACCACATAGCTCGACGCTTATCGTGCCGTCGGCTGCCCTCAAACCCCACCGCATTTTGCCACTACTGCTTGCCGCTGCCTATCACTATCAACTTTCTTGACGCTGCTCGTCATCGATGCAGCTCTGCCCAATTGGGGAATCTACGGCATTGAGAGTTTTTTCTCATGGACAACTTGGTGATAACCCACAAGTATAGGGCATCGCAACCGTTTTTGAGGGTCGAGTATTCAACCCAAATTTATTGATTCAACACAATGGGAGCCAAAGAATATTCTCAAGTATTAGAAGCTGAGTTGTCAATTCAACCACACCTCAAAGACTTAATATCTGCAGCAAAGTGTTTAATAGCTAAGTAGTATGATGGTAATGGTAACAGTAGCAAAAGAAACAGTAGCAGTTTTATAGTAATCGTAACAGTGGCAACGGAGAAGTAACTAAGGAAAGTTCAATATGTGAAAATCACGTAGGCAATGGATCAATGATGGATAATTATGCCAGATGCTATTCATCATGCAACAGTTATAACATAGGGTGACACAGAACTAGCTCCAGTTCATCAATGTAATGTAGGCATGTATTCCGAATATAGTCATACGTGCCTATGGAAAATAACTTGCATGGCATCTTTTGTCCTACCCTCCCGTGGCAGCGGGGTCCTACTGGAAACTAAGGGATATTAAGGCCTCCTATTAATAGAGTACCAGACCAAAGCATTAACACTTAGTAAATACATGAACTCCTCAAACTACGGTCATCATCAGGAGTGGTCCCAATTATTTTCACTTCGGGGTTGCCGGATCATAACACATAGTAGGTGACTATTGACTTGCAAGATATGATCAATAACTAACATATATTCCTGAAAACATAATAGGTTCATATCAGAAATGATGGCACTCGGGCCCTAGTGACAAGCATTAAGCATGGCAAAGTCATAGCAATATCAACCTTAGAACATAATGGATACTAGGGGTCAAACCCTAACAAAACTAACTCGATTACATGGTAAATCTCATCCAACCCATCACCATTGTCGGCGTTCTGGGAACGGGGGTCCCCAGACTTGCCTGCCTGCGGCCTGCGGCGTGGCTCAAGGAGTGGCCCAACACGGCCCATTTTCATCAACTCAAGGTCAAGACCCTGGTGAGGGGCCAAGTGATAACCCACAAGTGTAGGCGATCGCAATAGCTTTCGAGGGTAGAGTATTCAACCCAAATTTATTGATTCGACACAATGGGAGCCAAAGAATATTCTTAAGTATTAGAAGTTGAGTTGTCAATTCAACAACACCTGGATAACTTAGTATCTACAACAAGGTATTTAGTAGCAAAGTAGTATGATAGTAATGGTAACAGTGGCAAAAGTAAAGATAATAGTTTTGTAGTAATTGTAACAGTAGCAACGGAAAAGTAAATAAGCGAAGCACAATATGTGAAAAGCTTGTAGGCATTGGATCAGAGATGGATAATTATGTCGGATGTGATTCCTCATGTAATAGCTATAACATAGGGTGACACAGAACTAGCTCCAATTCATCAATGTAATGTAGGCATGTATTCCGAATATAGTCATGCGTGCTTATGGAAAAGAACTTGCATGACATCTTTTGGCCTACCCTCCCGTGGCAGCGGGGTCCTAGTGGAAACTAAGGGATATTAAGGCCTCCTTTTAATAGAGAACCGGACCAAAGCATTGGCACTTAGTGAATACATGAACTCCTCAAACTATGGTCATCACCGAGAAGTATCCCGATTATTGTCACTTCGGGGTTGTCGGATCATAACACATAATAGGTGACTATAGACTTGCAAGATAGGATCAAGAACTCACATATATTCATGAAAACATAATAGGTTCAGATCTGAAATCATGGCACTCGGGCCCTAGTGACAAGCATTAAGCATAGCAAAGTCATAGCAACATCAATCTCAGAACATAATGGATACTAGGGATCAAACCCTAACAAAACTAACTTGATTACATGTTAAATATCATCCAACCCATCACCATCCAGCAAGCCTACAATGGAATTACTCATGCACGGCGGTGAGCATCATGAAATTGGTGATGGAGGATGGTTGATGATGACGACGGCGATGAATCCCCCTCTCCTGAGCCCCGAACGGACTCCAGATCAGCCCTTACCGAGAGAGATTAGGGCTTGGTGGCGGCTCCGTATCGTAAAACGCGATGAAACTTTCTCTCTCATTTTTCTCTTCGTGAAACGGAATATATAGAGTTGGAGTTGAGGTCGGCAGAGCTCCAGGGGGGCCACGAGACAGGGGCGCGCCTAGGGGGGAGGGCGTGCCCCCCACCCTCGTGGACAGGGTGTGGGCCCCCTGGTCTTCATCTTTTGCCAGTATTTTTTATATTTTCCAAAACTTATCTCCATGGATTTTCAGGTCATTCCGAGAACTTTTGTTTTCTACACAATAAACAACATCATGGCAGTTCTGCTGAAACAGCGTCAGTCCGGGTTAGTTTCATTCAAATCATGCAAGTTAGAGTCCAAAACAAGGGCAAAAGTGTTTGGAAAGGTAGATACATTGGAGACATATCAACTCCCCCAAGCTTAAACCTTTGCTTGTCCTCAAGCAATTCAGTTTATAAACTGAAAGTTATAAAGAAAAACTTTTACAAACTCTATTTGCTCTTGTTGTTGTAAATATATCAAGCCAGCATTCAAGTTTTTAGCAAAGATTATGAACTAACCATACTCAAAATAATACTTAGGTGTCACATTTACTCATATCAATGGCATAATCAGCTAGCGAGCAATAATAATAAAACTCGGATGACAACACTTTCTCAAAACAATCATAATATGATATAACAATATGGTATCTCGCTAGCCCTTTGTGAGACCGCAAAACATAAATGCAGAGCACCTTTAAAGATCAAGGACTGACTAAACATTGTAATTCATGGTAAAGGAGATCCAGTCAAGTCATACCCAATATAAACCAATAGTAATACATGCAAATAACAGTGTGCTCTCCAGCAGGTGCTTTTTAATAAGAAGGTGATGTCTCAACATAAAAGTAAATAGATAGGCCCTTCGCAGAGGGAAGCAGGGATTTGTAGAGGTGCCAGAGCTTGATTTTAAAATAGAGATAAATAACATATTGAGCGGCATATTTTCACTGTCAACGCAACAACTATGAGATGGCTATATCTTCCATACTACATGCATTATAGGTAGTTCCCAAATAGAATGGTAAAAGTTTATACTCCCCACCACCAAAAAGCATCAATCCATGGCTTGCTCGAAACAACGAGTGCCTCCAACTAACAACAGCCCTAGTGGAGTTTTGTTTAATTAATTTGATTTGCTTTGATCTTTTTGGATCATGGGACTGGGCATCCCGGTTACCGGCCCTTTCTCGTGAGTGAGGAGCGGAGTCCACTGCTCTTGAGAATAACCCACCTAGCATGGAAGATACAGGCAGCCCTAGTTGAAACATGAGCTGCTCGAGCATACAAAACTGAATTTCATTTGAAGGTTTAGAGTTTGGCACATAGAAATTTACTTGGAACGGCAGGTAGATACCACATATAGCAAGGTATGGTGGACTCATATGGAACAACTTTGGGATTTAAGGAGTTTGGATGCACAAGCAGTATTCCCGCTTAGTACAGGTGAAGGCTAGCAAAAGACTGGGAAGCGACCAACTGAGAGAGTGACAACAGTCATGAACATGCATTAAAATTAATTTACACTGATACAAGCATGAGTAGGATATAATCCACCATGAACATAAATATTGTGGAGGCTATGTTGATTTGTTTCAACTACATGCGTGAACATGTGCCAAGTCGAGTAACTCAATTTATTCAAAGGAGGATTCCATCCCATCATACTACATCACAATCATTTTAATAGCATGTTGGCACGCAAGGTAAACCATTATAACTCATAGCTAATTAAGCATGGCACAAGCAACTATAATCTCTAAATGTCATTGCAAATATGTTTACTTCATAATAAGATGAATCAGGAACGATGAACTCATCATATTTACAAAAACAAGAGAGGTCGAGTTCATAGCAGCTTCTCTCATCTCAATCAGTACATCATATATCGTCATTATTGCCTTTCACTTGCACGACCGAACGATGTGTATAATAATAGTAGTGCACATGCATTGGACTAAGCTAGAGTCTGCAAGCATTCAACTCAAGAGAGAAGACAAAGTAATATGGGCTCTAAGTTAAATAAACAATCATGCATATGAGAGCCACTAAGCATTTTCAATACGGTCTTCTACTCTCGACCCCCAAAGGAAAGAAAAGAAATAAACCTATTTACACGGGAAAGCTCTCAACAAGTAAGAAGAAGAACGGGAATTTTTTTGGGTTTTCATTTTAACATCTACTACAAGCATGGAAAGTAAACTAACTATTTTTTTGGTTTTTCTTAAGGTTTATTAAACACACAAGAAGAAAGCTAGAAAATAAATTAAACTAGCATGGATAATACAATGAAAGAGTATGAGCACTAGCGACTAGAATAGTGTGTGAACATGAATGTAAAGTCGGTGGGAAATACGTACTCCCCCAAGCTTAGGCTTTTGGCCTAAGTTGGTCTATGGCCATGGGTATCCTGGCTGATATCCGTAGTTGTAGCTGGGGTCGTACTGAGATGTGGCAGCCATTGCCTCCTCGGCTGCAGCCTGACGGCGGGCCGCCTTTGCTCTCCTCTCGTGTTTAGCTGCCTCCTCCCTGGTAAGAACATATCCTTGTTTTGCTTGATAATCAAAAAGGGTAGGAGCAAGGAGAGTAATATGGACAGCACGACGTCTGTCAAAGATTAGTCGATATTGGAGGAATTGTTCATTCCTCTCAAGAAAATTATGACTAAGCATGGCATTATGATCTAAATAAGCGGGAGGCAACACTGTATCATTTTCATGTATAGGTATCTCAAGATAATTAGCCACACGGGTTGCATAAATTCCTCCGGAAAAGTCTTGAGCTAAAGTGTTATGATGCAAACTACGTGCAACAATTGCCCCCAAGTTGTAATGTTTATCACCTAACACACCACTCTTGAGGACAGAAAGATCAGGGGCACACATGTGACATGCTTCGCCTTTACCATTAATACATCTACCAATGAAGAGAGCAAAATAATGTATAGCAGGAAAATGAATGCTCCCTATGGTAGATTGTGCTATATCCCTAGATTCTCCCACAATAATACTAGCAAGGAAGTCTTTATATTCAGATTTACTAGGGTCATTAACACTTCTCCACTGTGGAAGTTGCAACAGTAGTAAAATCTTCTATCATGGTATACTAAATAAATATCAAACAGCTTTGAGAATTGCGCGATCCTCTCAACATGAATAGCAAAGTTGATTTAGCATAGCATGAATTCCTAATGTCAGTACGCACTATATAATTCATAAACGCACATAAAAACGTTCTGATGCAACAAGGCGCACATCAGTTCTTTGTTGTTTGTGTCAATCACGTTCGGACCAAGGTCATTTTCCTTGAAGAACCACTGACTTCTGAAATCTTTTCTAGTATTCAAAAATTAGTGTCGGGGAAACTGATCCACAACACCTATGGGGCCGGCGGACCGTGGCCCCTTTCGGTTTGGCGGGGGCGGAGGTCGCACGAAGAGCAGATCGAGAGCGAAGCACACGAGCAGTTTACACAGCTTCGGAGCTCTCCGGAGAGATAACAGTCCTACTACTGCTTGTCTGATTCTATTATGTTCTTGCTCAAGAGAGCTAAGTGTTTTTCTGGCTTCCGAATGAACCGAACCCCCTCTACGTTGCGCATGGGCCTCCTTTTATACGCTAAGGGGGTCACCGACAGGTGGCAACATAGACAAGGGTAAAAATATAAAAAGAGAGGTGGTTGGTACAGTGTATCCTACCTAACCCTGACGGCAGGGGACAAGGGCATTAAATGCCCGTCTGTGTAGCCCAAACAGTGCAGAAAAGGACCGTCAGGGGCGCCACCGCTCGCCACGATGGCGATCTTGTCAGCTTCGCATGCCACCGCGCACCGCTGGCTGCACAGCCTCCCGCCACGCGCGCCTGGAAAGGTCCCCAGAGCGACACGTTGGTGGATGCGCTGGAGCGTGGGCACAGAGTGGCCGCCTGCCGCGGCAAGCGCCTTGCCACGGCCGTTGTCTTGTCGGGTCCGGAAGCTTGTCGCTCACCGGGCCCTGATATGCCTTGGTTGGTCTTCCCGGCAAGCTCCTCTTGCCGGGGCCTTGTCGCCTTGCCGGGACGCATGGTGCGTCGCGGCAAGTTCCTTGGGATGCCTTGGTTGGCCTTCCCGGCAAGCTCCTCTTGCCGGGGCCTTGTCTTGAATACTTTGTTCTTGAATGGCTCCAAAGGAACCATGGAGGACCTTGGCGGTCGCCCGGCAAGCCTCGCCGCGGGCCGCTGCAACTGCCCATGCACAAGTTCGGGATACTAGGGTACCCCTATTCTAGTACACCGACAGGAGCCCCCGGGCCTGGGCCATACACGGTGCCGAGCGCTGTTGGGCCAGGCCCAAAACAGGGCACGGGCACACGCGGCCTGGGTTACGCCGTATCTGACTCCGTATCCACCGCGCCCTCCCTAACGGCACGCGTCTAATGCGGCGTCGTGCGAGAGATCGTGGGTGGTTTCTTTATTCGGAAGGGCGAAACGTCCGCCCCCTCCCTCTTTATAAGCAGGGAAAACAGGGGCAGTTCGCCCATCTCGCTGTTTGTTGCTCCAACTCCAGAAATCTCCGCCGCTCCCCCCTTCTTCTCGAAGCAGAAAGAGAGCAGCGCTCCGCTCCCCTTTGCCACCAGCATCACCAACGCCGCCAATCTCCCCCACCACCTCCGCCATGGCTCCAAAAGCCGACAAGGGGAAGGGCGTGAAGTCGGCCGAGGCGCAGCGGCTCGCGATGCTGCGGAAGGAGAGGGCCCTCTTCCCCCCTCAGGTCGGTGCGCAGGAGCTGAGGGAGTACTACTACCTCTTCTGGTCGACGAAGACGCGTGCGCATCCGCGCACGAGGGTACTCCCGGCTACAGCTTCGGAACTGGCTCCAAGCGGGTACCCGTTCTTCGCATTGTTCTTCTACTGCGGGCTCTGCCCGCCCTTTTCTGATTTCTTCTGCGAGATCATGAACACCTACGGGTTCCGCCTCCTTGATTTCACCCCCAACGCCGTTCTGACCATGGCAGTTTTCGCATATTTGTGCGAAAACTTTGTCGGAGTCCACCCAAATGTAGCCCTTTTCCGCCATTTCTTCATGCCTCGGGTCGAGAGAGGAGAGTCGCTAGCCGGAGGGATCGCCTGGATCTCGAGAGTCGGCAAGAAGGAGGCGTATCTGGAGGGTGAGCTCCGAAGCAAGTGGGAGGAGTGGAGAGCGGAGTGGTGCTGGATCGTCGAGGAGAATCCGCAGCCGTTCACTGCCCTGTGCCAAGCCCCAATAGTGCGCGGCAGTGATTGGAGCAATGTGGCCCCGGAGGACGACAGGCTAAAGATTGCCGTCACCCGAATCCTTCGCCTTAGGCTTGCCGGGCTCACTGTAGGCGCCGTCGGTGCAGATTTCCTTCGCTGCCGCATCGCCCCCTGCAGGAGAGGGGGACACACGCCTGGGATTTCAAGAACTCGGCGGACATCATGAGGCTGCGCCCAGGCCTCAACTTCAACTTCACCGTCCTGGAGCTCGATGCGATGCTCCCGGAGTTGTTCAAACGAGATCCCCAACATCCATTCATGCTGCCGAGGAGCGTCGTTCCGTTGTGCAACAATTCGTCGCTTGACCGGATCCACGCGATGATGCCGTTGTGCGATTCACACTGAATCGCGCCAACTTGGCAAGAACCTGCGGATAATGTCGTACAAGCGTTCTTCGACGACTTGGTAGAAGTGCCGGTCCGCGCCGACGAACAGAAGAGCCTCACCTGCGACACTACCGACGCGGAGCTGCAGCATATCGCCACTAGGGCGGAAGAGGCTGCGGCAGCAGCTGCCGCGGGCGCGTTCGGGTTCACTGTGGAGGAGGCAGAGGTGGCAGAGGTGGCAAGCCTTGCCGAGCGCGAGGAGTTTGCCGGTGAGGAAGATCTTGCCGGCCCTGAAGCTGAGCCGAGCGAGGCCGGCGAGGAAGAGCCCGAGCCTTCAGACAGCTTGCCGCAGGCGGAGCCCCCGGCCCCGCCAGGAAGGCATCTCCGCAGGGCCGGGGACGTAGCGGGGCAGCAAACGAGCCAACAGCCGCCAAGCCATGCGACACGCTCTACCGCGGCAAGCAATGTTGCCGCGGGAGCGCCTCACGCTGCTGCGGCAACTGGAGCAGCATCTTCCCGGTCCACCGCCACTGCCCCTGCCAAGCGGGCAAGGGATCCTACTCCTCCGCCTCGTCGCACCGGAGGGGAGCCGGACTTCGATCTCTCCGCACTCAGCTCCGACGAGGAGGAAGAAGAGTAAGTTTCTTTGGCGTTCTTGTAGTTCTCCAATCTTGTTGCTTTTATCTTGTCTCTGACTTGCTTCGATCTGAACCCATTCCTTTTCAGGACGCTGGCCCAGAGAGCGGCGAAGAGAGCCAAGGCCCCGGTGATTGTCATCGAAGATGATCCCACCGTGTCAGCAGGTGGCGTGTCTGAGACCACCTTGACGGACCCTGCAGCCACTCCCCAAAGCAGCCCCCAGCGCAGCCCCCAGCTTAAGTTTGTAGTTTACTTCCTGCTATCGGGCGCGCATGGGTGCTCTTTTCTCTACTGATATCTTGCTTGTTGATTTGTGTAGGAGCAGAACAGCCTCACCAGGAGGGCCCGGAAGCCGCCCCCGAAGTGCCATCCGCTTCAACTACGCCGCCAAGGGAGGAGTCCCCGGCAAGGGAGCACTCTCCGGCAAGGGAGAACTCTCCGGCAAGGGACAGTTCTCCGGCAAGGGACGGCACCAGTGATCCTCCGGCGGTTGAGACCGCGACCGCAGATCCTAGTACAGGTAATCTTCTTTGTTCTTCAGATCCATCTGCTGCGGAGCCAATGGAGACTAAGGACGCCGGCGAGGAAGGCGCGCGTGGCAGCAACGACGACGCTGCCGCCAATGAAGAAGGGGCCGGTGCTGATGAGCCCGCCGGCGAAGAGGCCGCCAAGGCTGCCGCCGCAGAAGCTGGCGAGGGGTCGGGCGATCACACTGACAGCCCTGAGGCCGCAGGAGCGCCAGGCGCTGCACCGACCGCCGATCCCTCCGCCGCTGCCGCGGAGCCAGGCTCCGAAGAGCCCCAGCCCGACGCCTACTTGCAGGCCGGCGATGGTATCTTCATCAAGCTTCCCTGGGCATCAAGCTCCAGGGCGCCGGTCGAAGGAGAAGCTTTTGACGAGGAGGTGCTCGCCTCCGCTGGGCTGGCGCTGGTCGATGCGCCAAGCAGCAGCAGCGGCGAGTCTGAGGAGGAGCGGCTGCTGCGGAAGCTGTTGTTGCTCTACCGCGCCCGACAAACCAAGCTGGCGTCCCGAGAAGCACTCGTCGCGAGGGCGGGAGTCGACATCGAGAAGCGCGCGGAGGAGCTCCGGGGTCTTAGGCAGGAAACTCTCCGGAGCTTGGCAGAGGAGCGGGAGCAAGTCGCCGAGGAGAGGAAAGCCTTCCTCCTCGCGAAGGCTGAGGTTGAAGAGCAGCAGCGGCTGGCTGCCGAGAAGCTATCTGCGCAAGAGGGAGAGTTGGCGCAGCGCAAGGTCAACCTTGACAGCCACGAAGAGGAGCTCGCCGAGCGCGAGCAAGTGATTGGCGGGGTGCTCAAGGAAGCAAAGGATGCTACCGCAGCTGCTGAGGCCGCCAAGAAAGAGCTGGAGGTGAAGGTGACGCGGTTGGAGGCCAACCTCAGTACGAGTGGCAAGGAGCTTGTTGTGCTCAAGCGCGAGCCGAGAAGGATGCTGCTGCTCATGGTGAGCTGCAGGGTCTTCTCGCTGAAAGGAGCAAGGAGCTCAGCGCCGCCAAGGCCTCCAAACCGGATCTCGAGTTGAAGGTGGCTACGCTGACTCAGATGCTGGATGCCGCCAAGGAGTGAGAGGTGACCTTGTCGGAGAAGATCAAGGCCGACAAGGCGCTGCTGGCGAGCATCGTTGTTACCCAGAACTCATTTAGGGAGACTGTGGAGCACTGGACCGAGGGTCTGGTGAATATTGCCGCAGTCATCGACGAGGAGCTGGTGCAGTTGGGGATGGAGGACTTTGGGTATCCCTCCGACGAGCATCTCCAACCCAGCGCCAAGCTCAGCCTGTTCTTCAAGGGCGTGGCGATGGCACTCCAGCGACTCCGGGAGAGGATCCCAAAGCAGCTGGCCGACGAGTTGCGCAGGATTTGTGCGGGGGCTCTCTAGAAGGTGCTGATGAAGGTGGCCTTCCGCAACCTAGGCCTCAACCTCACCAACGTCCTCAGGTCCTTGCCGCCTGACGCCGATCTGGATGCGCTCAAGGCCCTTGTCGCACCCATTGTGGACAAGGTGAGCAAGATCAAGAGGGTTGAGGGTTATCGCGTAGACTAGGCCGCCCATTTTCTCTTTCTCCTTGTCGCTGCTAGCCATATTATAAGATCAATCTGTTAGAGCTGCGACAAGTTATTTTGTAATATAACTCTATTTCTAGTATCGATTGCCACGTTATTTCCTTTACTAGATTCCCTGTTTTGTATGTTTTTACCCTACGCTTTTAGGGAACTTGTCGGTGCAGGCACCTTTGCCGCGAGCGCTGAGTGCGGGACATCAGCAGCCTGCTGGCGATGCCGCTTCCGACAAGAAACCTTGTTGCAACTAGCCGCAGCTCACTTAAGTTGTTGAGCCGACTCGAAACAAAGTAAGGGCGCAAACTAGCTACGAGTTGGTTCCTCCACGCACATGTTTTCCATACAAAGCACGGTCGTTCAAGGAAGATAACTTATAAATTTAAAACTGATTGCTCAAACTTTGGCAACTTAGCTTTTCTGTCGTTTGCTTCCCGGCAAGGTTTCTGTCGAGGCGAAACTTTCTTGAACGACGCCTGTTCCACATCACTATCTTCTCCTCCCCCCCGGCAAACTTGTGCGCGAGGGAATCTTCCTTCCTTTGAGAAAAAGAAAGAAGAGAAAATAACGATATGGAGCCTTACGGCTCATTATTGCTTACCGGGGGTAGGTGCTGCACAAAGTGTCAGATAATGCATGCAAGAAAGAATATAATGCATGAAATTCAAAAGATGTGCGGAGCACATGAGCTTTACTTATGCACGGGATCTGCGCCCGGCTTTGTACAAAGGATTACATGCAACATCGGCAAGACTTGTACAAAAGGTGGTTGCCGGAACAGGTTCCGGCAACTGTGCCCTATGGGTAAAACTTACGAAGATGCTCAATGTTCCAGGAGTTGCTCACTGGATTTCCATGTTCGGTCTCAAGGCGGACAACACCGGGCCTAGTGACTCGTTTCACCCGATAAGGGCCTTCCCACTTCGGCGTAAACTTGTTGGAATTCTTGGCGGACTGAACACGCCGAAGAACAAGGTCGCCTTCCTCGAAGCTTCTGGCTCTAACTTTGCGGCTATGGTAGCGGCGCAAAGCTTGCTGGTATCGAGCAGCTCGTACAGTAGCCTGAAGACGATCTTCCTCAAGGAGAAGCGCGTCATCTTGTCGCAGCTGCTCTTGCTCAAGCTCATCATAAGTGAGCACTCGAGGTGACCCGTATACGAGTTCCATGGGGAGAACTGCCTCTGCTCCATAGACTAGAGCGAAAGGCGTCTGGCCAATGGCTCGATTTGGCATCGTCCTGATCGACCAAAGAACCACCGGCAGCTCCTCGATCCAGTTTCTTCCGCACTTGCGCAGCCCGTCGAAAGTCCTGGTCTTGAGCCCGTGCAGCACTTCAGCATTTGCCCTTTCTGCTTGACCGTTGCTTCTCGGATGAGCAACAGAAGCGAAGCAGACCTTGGCACCAAGATCTTGGACGTACTGCATGAAGGTGCGGCTCATGAATTGTGTGCCGTTGTCGGTGATGATCCTGTTAGGGATCCTGAAACGGCAAACAATCGACCTGAAGAACTTGACTGCTGACTGTGCTGTCACCTTCCTCACTGGTTCCACTTTCGGCCACTTTGTGAACTTGTCGATCGCAACGTACAAGTACTCAAAGCCCCTGACGGCTCGGGGGAAGGGGCCGAGGATATCGAGCCCCCAGACCGAAAATGGCCAGGATAAAGGGATCGTCTGGAGAGCTTGAGTTGGCTGGTGTATCTGTTTGAAATGGAACTGGCACGCTTCACACTTGGTTACTTGTGCAGTTGCATCCTGGAGGGCTGTCGGCCAAAACAAACCTTGCTGGAATGCTTTGCTGGCAAGTGCTCTTGCGCCAATGTGGTGACCACATATGCCTCCGTGTATCTCTGCCAACAGCTTTTGTCTGTCTTCCCGGCAAACACACTTCAATTTCACACCGTTGAGTCTTCTTCTGTACAGTGTGCTGTCAACAAACTGGTACATACTTGACTGCCGGGCTACTTTTTCCGCTTCTTCTTGCCCTTCGGGAAGTTCTCCTATCTGAAGGAAATGGACAATCTGCTGTGCCCAGGCTGGAGCTTGTGGCTTGACAACAAGGACTAAAGGCACATCTGCTGCTGCGGGAACACCTGCTTCTACGGCGAGAACCTGCGGCTCTGCCGGAGCTTGATGTTCCCCGGCAAGCTTGCCAGAGCAAAGCTTGTCGGGAGCGTCTGCTGCGACGGAACAAACCATAAGGCTTGCTGGAGCAGACTGCTCCTCAACATCCTTGGCGTTGATCTTGGGGACCTTCTTGGTGGTGGCTTCGGGGAGCTCTGCCGGAAAGTAGTCACCAAAAATCAACTTCCTCTTCTTGCTCTGTCCAGTTGACGGTGTTATGGATGGTTGAGTCAGCTTGAGCACAAAGATCCCTGGTTCCACAGGTAACTTTAGTGCGGCGCACTTCGACAGGCCATCAGCAATGTCATTCTGAGCTCTCAAAATATGCTCCATCTGTAGGCCGTCAAAGTGCTCTTCTAGCTTTCTCACTTCATCAACATATGCTTCCATCAATGGACTCTGATAGTTCTTGTTCACTTGGCGGACGACAAGCTGTGAGTCACCCCTGACAATAAGCTTCTTGATCCCAAGGTCTGCTGCGATCCTGAGACCGGCAAGCAATCCTTCATACTCTGCAGTATTGTTGGTTGCTTGCTCCTTGGGAAAGTGCATCTGGACTACATACTTGAGGTGCTCTCCGGTGGGTGCGACAAGTAGCACGCCCGCACCGGCGCCTTGCAGTGAGAAGGCACCATCAAAGTACATCAGCCACTCTTTGCTCGCTTCCTTGACGGGGATGCTTGTCTCTGGAATTTCTTCATCTTGTGTTGGCGTCCACTCTGCTATGAACTCTGCCAATGCTCTGCTTTGGATGGTTGAAGTACTTTCAAACTTGAGGCCAAACCTTGACAGTTCTAATGCCCACTCGATAATCCTGCCTGTTGCTTCTGGATTTTGCAGTATCCTTTTCAACGGAAAGCGAGTGACAACTGTGATCTCATGTGCTTGGAAGTAATGGCGCAGCTTTCTCGAGGCCATGAGAAGGCCGAAAAGCAATTTCTGCACACCAGAGTACCTTGATCTAGCCCCCTGCAGAAGGGAACTGACAAAGTAAACTGGGCGCTGCACCATTCTCTTCTGCATCTTGTCATGCTCTTGCGCAGATCCATCCTTGTCGGGACCAGAGCTTGTCGGCGAAGCCCAATGCTTGTCGCTGGATGCGTCTGCCGTGGTTGCCGGCTAATCATCCGCCTCCCTCTCCGCCACTAACGCAGCACTAACCACTTGATTGGTTGCCGCTATATATAGCAGCAACTTCTCTTGTGGCCTAGGTGCGACAAGTGTTGGAGTGGAGGACAGGTATCTCTTCAAGTCCTACAGCGCAGCCTCCGCCTCCGGAGTCCATTTCATTGGACTTGCCTTTTTCAATATTTTGAAAAATGGCAGGGCGCGCTCACCAGATCTAGAGATAAACCTGCTGAGAGAAGCCACGCAACCGGCAAGCCTTCGTACATCCTTGACGCGCTTTGGTGCTTCGATCTGCTCAATGGCCTTGATCTTGTCGGGATTAGCTTCAATTCCCCGCTGAGACACGAAGAACCCGAGAAGCTCGCCAGAGGGTACTCCAAAGACGCACTTCTCGGGGTTAAGCTTGAGGTTGATCTTGCGCAGATTTGCAAATGTTTCGTCCAAATTTTGAATCAGGGTCGCCCTGTCCTTGCTCTTGACCACTATGTCTTCCATGTAGGCTTCCACATTTCTGTGCATCTGCGGCTCGAAAGCATGGTGGACTACCCTTGCAAATGTTGAACCAGCATTCTTCAAACCGAAAGGCATCCGTACGAAACAGTACGTGCCACACGGGGTAATGAATGCAGTCTTCTCCTTATCCTCTTCTGCCATGAAGATCTGATGGTATCCTGAGTATGCATCAAGAAATGAAAGCAAATCATATCCGGCCGTGGAGTCAACAATCTGATCGATGCGCGGCAAGGGAAATGGGTCTTTGGGACAAGCTTTATTGACATCAGTGAAGTCGATACAAAGCCTCCATTTTCCGTTAGCCTTGCGCACAACTACAGGATTGGCCAACCACGTAGGATGGAGCACTCCTCTGACAAGGCTTGCTGCTTCCAACTTCTTGATTTCTTCTGCGATGAATTCTTGGCGCTCCACTGCCTGTTTCCTGACTTTTTGCTTGACGGGCCGCGCATGAGGACAGACAGCAAGGTGGTGCTCAATTACTTTCCTGGGAACACCGGGGATGTCAGACGGTTGCCATGCAAACACGTCGACATTCGCCCGCAGGAAAGCAACGAGCGCACTTTCCTATTTGGGGTCAAGAGTGGCACTGATGGTGAAGGTACCACCAGTGTCGTCCTCCTTGGCGGACACCTTCTTGGTCTCAGGTGGAGCTGCCATTGCCTTCTTACACTTGCCGGTGGAGCTCGATGGTGCGTCCTCGACGGTAGTGCAGCACTCCGAAGAGGTGCGCTTGCCGGAGTGGGCATCAGAACTCTTGCCGGACTTGGTCTTCTTCTTCGCCCTGGGAGCTTCAGCGGCAAGTGATTGGCGATCTGCTGCGGCTGCTGCTTCCCGGTAGATCTTGTCGGCGTAGATAAGGGCATCCTTCTTGTCGCCGGGGACAGAGATGACACTTATCGGGCCTGGCATCTTCAGTACGTTGTAGGCATAGTGAGAGGCTGCCATGAATTTGGCGAGTGCTGGACGGCCGAGTATCCCATTGTAAGGCAATGGAACGTCAGCAACGTCAAAAGTAACCCTCTCAGTCCTGAAGTTCAACTCGCTGCCAAATGTTACCGGCAACGTGATCTTTCCCTTTGGCTTGCTCCTTCCCGGATTGATTCCTTGGAACGTACCAGTTTCTTTGAGCTCGCTGTCAGGGATCTGGAGTTTCTGGAGCACCGTGGAGGAGATCAGGTTCAAGCCGGCCCCGCCGTCAACTAGCATCTTGGTGACTTTGAGGTTGCAGATAGTTGGTGAAACCAACATCGGCAAGCACCCGACCGCAGTTATGCGATCAGGGTGGTCCTCAATATCAAAGATGATAGGCGTGCTAGACCATTTCAGAGGCTTGCGTGACTCGACGGGTGGTTCTGCTGCATTAACTTCCCGCACCCACTGCTTGAGTTGGCGGTGTGAAGTATGCAGAGAAGCACTGCCATCAACGCATAGGACCTCTGTGGCTTTCTGGAACTCCTGCTCATCAGTCTCATCATCATCCATGTCTTCATCGTCATCGTCATCTTCATCCTTGTCGCGGCCGCGAGGAGGTCTGTCTCCTTGCCGCTGCTTGGCCTTGCCGCGGCGTCCTCCTCGGCCGGGACGTTTCTTGCCGGATCCTCCAGCACCTTCCTGGGCCTTCTCCTTGTCGCGCCGCTCGTATTCAGCTTTCTTTTGCTCAACAAGCTGCTCGACTTTCTTGCAGCTCTGGAGATCGTGGCCCTTGGTGCGGTGGATCTTGCAATACTGTTTGTTGGCGCTGTCCTGCTTGTCGGCGACTGCCACAACCTCTGCGATAACCTCCTTGCCGGAGTCACCAGCTTTGGCTTTCTTGGCACCACCACCGTTGCCGGACTGCTCGACGACTAGCACCTCTTTTCCTTTCTTCCTCCTATTGTTTCTCCACCGGTTTTTCCTTGTCGGGGCTGCATCCTCACTGTCAGATCCTCCTGCTCCTATGTTCTCTCCGGGGAGTCTCCTCCCTTCCTCAGCTCGTGCACACTTGTCGGCTAGGGCATATAGCTCACTAACGTCTCTGATCTTGCACATCGCCATTTCCTCCCGCATCCTGCGGTTTCGCACGTTCTGATGGAACGCGTTGATCACCGCGGCAGGGTGGACGTCTGGGATATTGTGCTGTACACTGCTGAATCTTTGAATGTACTTGTGCAGGGGCTCTCCTTCCTTCTGGGCGAGCAGATGAAGGTCACTCTCTTGGCCATGAGGCTTGTGGCCGCCTGTGAAGGCGCCGACAAACTGATGGCATAGATCGGCCCAAGAGGATATGGAGTTGTCCGGCAAGTGCATGAGCCAGGATCTAACATTGGGCTTGAGCACCAGCGGGAAGTAGTTGGCAAGCATCTTGTCGTCCCGTCCCCCGACAGCCTGCACCACAATGGTGTAGATGCTGAGGAACTCCGACGGATGCGTCTTCCCGTCGTACTTCTCCGGTACGTCTGGCTTGAAGTTCTTCGTGTTGGGCCAATGGACTTGCCGCAGCTCACGAGTGAACGCAGGGCAACGTACTGCGTACGGCAGATCACCTGGTTCCCCTGGCGCATGCATGTCAACAGAAGGCCCAGCGCGCTTGTCGGATTGACGTCGCGCTTCTCTTTGGCGCTCGATGCGAGTACGAGCGTCTTCTTGCTGTCGATCGTGAAGAACTTGGCGCTGATCGCGACGAGCTCCTGGATCCGATAATGCGGTGGAGTCGCTGTCGAGGTGGATCCGGCGAGTCGGCGATCTTGGCCTTCGGGGTGGTGATTGCATGGTCATTGCACCCCCACCAGTTTCGTCGCCACCGGCTGGCGCCTGGCAACCCTGCCGCGGCAGCGACGCGCTCGGCTGCCGCGGAGTGTCGCCGTTGGCGTAGCCGATGAGACTCTGAATGGTGGCCCTCCATTCGTCGATCTTGTCCGACGTCGGAGGGTAATCCAGGAGCAGTTGAGCTCATGCCAAAGCTTCTGTCGGAGTGGTGGGTGGCAGTGGCGGACGGCGCGAGGAGCGGGATGAGCTCGGACTTCTAACTATGTTAGAAGGAGCATTATCCCGTCCGGGGGACCGTGTCTTGCTCGTGCTGGTACGCTGGCGTGCATGCTGGTCTTGAGCGCCCCGGGATCCACCAGCTTGATCTTGGCCCAACAAACCTATGGTACTGCGAGTACCATGATGTTGTCGGTCCTGCGCCTCCTGAGATGGGCGCGGAACCCGCCTTGCCCTTGGACCTGGCAGCATCGTGAGCTTCCTCGTCGACGTCCGTCCTTCCGCCGACGTCTACCCCACCACCCGTTTGCTCCGGTGGCGGTGGGACCGACGCGGACGGAACAGCTGCCTCCGAAGCCTTCTTCTTCGGTGGCATGTTGATGAAGAAAATGAAGATCTAGCTCTTGTGAACACTGGATCAGGTTCACGTAGCCTCGACGCCCCCTACCTGGCGCGCCAAAGATGTTGGGGAAACTGATCCACGAACACCTATGGGGCCGGCGGACCGAGCCCCTTTCGGTTCGGCGGGGGGCGGAGGTCGCACGAAGAGCGGATCGAGGCGAAGCACACGAGCAGTTTACCCAGCTTCGGAGCTCTCCGGAGAGATAACACTCCTACTGCTGCTTGTCTGATTCTATTATGTTCTTGCTCAAGAGAGCTAAGTGTTTTTCTGGCTTCCGAATGAACCGAACCCCCTCTACGTTGCGCATGGGCCTCCTTTTATACGCTAAAGGGGTCACCGACAGGTGGCAACGTAGACAAGGGTAAAAATGTAAAAAGAGAGGTGGTTGGTACAGTGTATTCTACCTAACCCTGACGGCAGGGGACAAGGGCATTAAATGCCCGTCTGTGTAGCCCAAACAGTTCAGAAAAGGACCGTCAGGGGCGCCACCGCTCGCCACGATGGCGATCTTGTCAGCTTCGCATGCCACCGCGCACCGCTGGCTGCACAGCCTCCCACCACGCACGCCTGGAAAGGTCCCCAGAGCAACAGGTTGGTGAATGCGCTGGAGCGTGGGCACAGAGTGGCCGCCTGCCGCGGCAAGCGCCTTGTCGTGGCCGTTGTCTTGTCGGGTCCGGAAGCTTGTCGCTCACCGGGCCCTGATATGCCTTGGTTGGTCTTCCCGGCAAGCTCCTCTTGCCGGGGCCTTGTCGCCTTTCCGGGACGCGTGGTGCGTCGCGGCAAGTTCCTTGGGATGCCTTGGTTGGCTTTCCCGGCAAGCTCCTCTTGCTGGGGCCTTGTCTTGAATACTTTGTTCTTGAATGGCTCCAAAGGAACCATGGAGGACCTTGGTGGTCGCCCGGCAAGCCTCGCCGCGGGGCGCTGCAACTGCCGGTGCACAAGTTCGGGATACTAGGGTACCCCTATTCTAGTACACCGACATTTAGTAACTTCAAAATAAAAGTGAATAAAACTAAACAAGATTTGTAGCAACTACTCCTACAAGTGCCTAGAGCCTATATCATGCATTAGAATTACTTGGGACCACATAAATTTAACATGCAAGCTCTAGAACAGGGTCACCTATGCAGAAAAAATTTGCATTGAATAAAGCACTAGAACAAAAACTAATTGGACCAATGGAGGAGTCACATACCAAGCAACAATCTCCCAAAGCAGTTTTGTGAATCAAGCTTTGAGCAAGGAGATCGAAAATCGCAGCAAAACGAGCTAGAACTCGTGCTTGAGCTGGATGAGGATTTTCTTGGGAAGAAGATGGAGTGTGTGGGTGCAGGAATAAGTGGAGGGGGGGCCACCATGGGCCCACGACACAGGGGGCGCGCCCAGGGGGAGTGGGCGCGCCCTCCACCCTCGTGGCCAGGTGCTTTCCCCTCCTGCAGTGTTTTCAATGCCTAAAATCCTCAAATAATCCAGAAAAAATAATACTAAATTTACAAGGCATTTGGAGCACTTTTATTTTCGGGATATTTTTCTATTGCATGGATAATTCAGAGAACAGACATATAATACTATTTTTGCTTTATTTATTCTAAATAACAGAAAGTAAAAAGAGGGTATAGAAGGTTGTGCCTTCAGGTTTCATCCATCTCATTATCATCAAAATGAATCCACTAACAAGGTTGATCAAGTCTTGTTAACAAACTCATTCCGAATAACACGGAACTGGAGAAATTTCGAATAACACTAGGTTACCTCAACGGGAATATGAACATCCCCAATAATAAGAATATCATACTTTTTCTTGACAGTAGGAAGAGGAAATTCAAAACCTCTAATAATGATAGTTGGAACTTTTCTAATAGAATTGATGCTATGACTTGAGATTGTTTCCTCGGAAAGTGTACAGTATGCTCATTACCATTGACATGAAAAGTGACATTGCCTTTGCAATCAATAACAGCTCCTGCAGTATTCAAAAAGGGTCTACCATGGATAATCGACATACTATCGTCCTTGGGAATATCAAGAATAACAAAGTCCGTTAAGATAGTGACATTTGCATCTACAACAGGCACATCCTCACAAATATCGACAGGTATAGCAGTTGATTTATCAGCCATTTGCAAAGATATTTCAGTAGGTGTCAACTTATTCAATTCAAGTCTACGATATAAAGAGAAAGGCATAACACTCACAGCGGCTCCAAGATCACATAAAGCAGTTTTAACATAATTTCTTTTAATGGAGCATGGTATGGTTGGTACCCCTAGATCTCCAAGTTTCTTTGGTATTCCACCCTTAAAGTATAATTAGCAAGCATGGTGGAAATTCCAGCTTCCGGTATCTTTCTTTTATTTGTAATGATATCCTTCATATACTTAGCATAAGGATTTAATTTAAGCATATCAGTCAAGCGCATATGTAAGAAGATAGGTCTAATCATTTCAGCAAAGTGCTCAAAATGCTCATCATCCTTTGTCTTGGATAGTTTAGGAGGACAGGGCATGGGTTTCTGAACCCATGGTTCTCTTTCCCTACCGTGCTTCCTAGAAACAAAATCTCTTTTATCATAACATTGATTCTTTGATTGTGGGTTATCAAGATCAATAGCAGGTTCAATCTCTGTTTCATTATTTTTGCTAGGTTGAGCATCAACATGAACATTATCATTAACATTATCACTAGGTTCATATTCATCACCTAATTGTGTTTCAGCATTAGAAATAGAAATATCATTGGGATTCTCAGGTGTGTCTACAACAGGTTCATTAGAAGCATGCAAAGTACTATCGTTTTTTCTTTTTCTTCTTTTTGGAAGAACTAGGTGCCTCTAAATTATTTCTCTGAGAATCCTGCTCGATTCTCTTAGGGTGGCCTTCAGTATACAAAGGTTCCTGAGTCATTCTACCAGTTCTAGTAGCCACTCTAACAGCAAAATCATGTTTATTATTTAATTCATCGAGCAAATCACTTTGAGCTTTAAGTATTTGCTCCGCTTGAGTGGTGACCATAGAAGCATATTTGCTAATGAGTTTAAGTTCACTTTTAACTCTAGCCATATAATCACTCAAGTGTCCTATCTCGAAAGAATTATTCTTTAATTCTCTACCAACATAAGCATTAAAACTTTCTTGTCTAGCCATAAAGTCATCAAATTCATCTAAGCATGGGCTATGAAATTTAGTAGAGGGAATTTCAACTTTATCATATCTATAGAGAGAATTTACCTTTACTACATGTGTCGGGTTATCAAGACAATGTGTTTCTTCAACAGGCAGTATATTAAGACCATGTATTTCTTCAATAGGAGGTAAATTCTTAACATCTTCAGCTTTAATACCTTTTTATTTCATTGATTTCTTTGCCTCTTGCATATCTTCAGGACCGAGAAATAGAACACCTCTCTTCTTTGGAGTAGGTTTAGGAATAGGCTCAGGAGTTGGCTCAATTGGTTCAGGAATTGCTTCCAGAATTGGCTTAGGAAGAGTCCAATTATTTTCATTAGTCAACATATTATTCAATAGTAATTCAGCTTGGTCGACTGTTCTTTCCCTGAAAACACAACCAGCACAACTATCCAAGTAGTCCTTGGAAGCATCCGTTAGTCCATTATAAAAGATATCAAGTATTTCATTTTTCTTAAGAGGATGATCAGGCAAAGCATTAAGTAATCGGAGAAGCCCCCCCCCCCAAAGCTTGTGGGAGACTCTCTTCTTTGATTTGCACAAAATTATATATTTCCTGCAAGGCAGCTTGTTTCTTATGAGCAGGAAAATATTTAGCAGAGAAGTAATAAATCATATCCTGGGGACTACGCACACAACCAGGATCAAGAGAATTAAACCAAGTCTTAGCATCACCCTTTAATGAGAACGTAAATATCTTAAGGATATAATAATAGCGAGACATATCATCATTAGTAAACAGGGTGGCTATATCATTCAACTTGGTGAGATGTGCCACAACAGTTTCAGATTCAGTGCCATAGAAAGGATCGGATTCAACCGCCATCCTTATCAGTAACAAAGATAGGTGAAGTGGCAAAAGGAGGGTCATGTTTCATTCTAGCATTTAGAGTCTTTTGTTTCAACTTAGCTTATAATTTCTTAAGATTTGATCTATCATTGCAAGCAAGAAAATCTCTAGCAGTTTCTTCATCCATAACATAACCCTCAGGAACAACAGGCAATTCATAATCAGGGGGAGAACTTTCATCATCACTATCATCAGTAATAGCATCATCAATAATTTCATTCTCTCTAACCCTAGCAAGTTGTTCATCAAGAAATTCACCTAATGGCACAGTAGTATCACATACAGAAGTAGTTTCATCATAAGTATCATGCATAGCAGAAGTGGCACCATCAATAACATGCGACATATCAGAATTCATAGCAATAGCAGGTTTAGGTGTCGCAAATTTACTCATAACAGAAGGAGAATCTAGTGCAGAGCTAGATGGCAGTTCCTTACCTCCTCTCGTAGTTTAGGGGAAAATCTTAGTTCTTGCGTCTTTCAAGTTCTTCATAGTGATCAGCAGATATAAATACCAAGTGACTCAAAGAATATAGCTATGCTCCCCGGCAACGGCGCCAGAAATTAGTCTTGATAACCCACAAGTGTAGGGGATCGCAACAGCTTTCGAGGGTAGAGTATTCAACCCAAACTTATTGATTCGACACAAGGGGAGCCAATGAATATTCTTAAGTATTAGCAGTTGAGTTGTCAATTCAACCACGCCTTGATAACTTAGTATCTGCAGCAAGGTATTTAGTAGCAAAGTAGTATGATAGTAATGGTAACAGTGGCAAAAGTAAAGATAATAGTTTTGTAGTAATTGGAACAGTAGCAACGGAAAAGTAAATAAGCGAAGCACAATATGTGAAAAGCTCGTAGGCATTGGATCAGTGATGGATAATTATGTCAGATGCGATTCCTCATGTAATAGCTATAACATAGTGTGACACAGAACTAGCTCCAATTCATCAATGTAATGCAGGCATGTATTCCGAATATAGTCATACGTGCTTATGGAAAAGAACTTGCATGACATCTTTTGTCCTACCCTCCCGTGGCAGCGGGGTCCTAGTGGAAACTAAGGGATATTAAGGCCTCCTTTTAATAGAGAACCGGACCAAAGCATTAGCACTTAGTGAATACATGAACTCCTCAAACTATGGTCATCACTGAGAAGTATCCCGATTATTGTCACTTCGGGGTTGTCGGATCATAACACATAATATGTGACTATAGACTTGCAAGATAGGATCAAGAACTCACATATATTCATGAAAACATAATAGGTTCAGATCTGAAATCATGGCACTCGGGCCCTAGTGACAAGCATTAAGCATAGCAAAGTCATAGCAACATCAATCTTAGAACATAGTGGATACTAGGGATTAAACCCAAACAAAACAAACTTGATTACATGGTAAATCTCATCCAACCCATCACCATCCAGCAAGCCTACGATGGAATTACTCACGCACGGCGGTGAGCATCATGAAATTGGTGATGGGGGATGGTTTATGATGACGACGGCGATGAATCCCCCTCTCCGGAGCCCCGAACGGACTCCAGATCAGCCCTTGTCGAGAGAGATTAGGGCTTGGCGGCGGCTCCGTATCGTAAAACGCGATGAAACTTTCTCTCTCATGGAATATATAGAGTTGGAGTTGAGGTTGGAGGAGCTCCAGGGGGCCCACGAGACTGGGGGGCGTGCCCAGGGGGAGGGCGCGGCCCCCACCCTCGTGGACAGGGTGTGGGGCCCCTGGTCTTCATCTTTTGCCAGTATTTTTTATATTTTCCAAAACTTATCTCCGTGGATTTTCAGGTCATTCCGAGAACTTTTGCTTTCTACACAATAAACAACATCATGGCAGTTTTGCTGAAAACAACGTCAGTCCGGGTTAGCTTCATTCATATCATGCAAGTTAGAGTCCAAAACAAGGGCAAAAGTGTTTGGAAAAGTAGATACGTTGGAGACGTATCACCAAGCCTCGCTGGGCGGACGATGCAAGGCTTCCTCAGGAGCGGCCTCATCAGGCAGGCTCGCGAGGAGGCAGAGAGATCAAGGCAAGGGGTACCTCGCGAGGTGCTCGTGACGCAAGCCATGACGACCGAGACCAGGCGGGCGCCAGGTGGGAGCCGGCCTGTACAGTGTCCTTGTTCCCTCCTTGGTGTAAAGGTGGCAAGCGCAGGTGCCGAGTACCAAGGCATCAAGCAAAGGTTACCATTTCGGTGCAACGAGACCAAGACCAGCAGAGCGGAAGGACGAAGGTCACCGTGGAGCCTAAGACGGCGTCATCGCCAGTGCTTTGGCAGTCGAAGACCAACTTTAGTCAGGATAACTTGTACTGCATGTTCTCCTTCAAAATGGCCGTTGTTGGCACCCTTCCCACTCAATATTTGGGGAGAGGACCAGGGCCTCTATATATAGGGATAGCCACCACAGTAGAAGGCGTCGGAATCTGACCTAGAGCCAATAGAGATGGAGCAATTCCTATCCAAGCACGCCACCACAAGAACACCCCTCGCGAGGCTGTTCTTCCTCTGTACAATTCATCATCAGCCCCTGAGGCAATCCACCACACCACAAACTAGAGTAGGGTATTACACCACAACGATGGCCCGAACTAGTATAAACCTTGTGTCCCTTGTGTGGTTCATCGTGTAGCTTAGATTCATAGCGAGGCGCTGGGACGTGGATCGGTAGGGGGGAGATCTTCGCGCGCACCCCAGAGTTTGAACCTTAAGGGTTTTACCGGAACCCGATATTTGACATTTGGCGCGCCAGGTAGGGGTGCGCAGGAGCTCTCCCTTCCATCGACCCGGTCTCCATCAACACCGCATTTCGCCCTCATGGCGGGCGACGCGTCGCCCGCTTCGGTTGCTGACATTGGCACTGGAGCTAGGGTCTCTGAGCCTTGGCAGCCGCCGACAGGTGCGGTGGCCGAACAAGTTCATGCCAGAGATGCCGCCGCGCTACGACGGCACGACAGATCCACTAGCTTTCCTGCTGGCATATGAGGAGGCCGTCCTCAAGGCCGGAGGCGACAACAGGGTCATGGCTAACTGGCTTCCCATGGCCCTCACCGACGTTCCGTCATGTGGCAGCTCCACCTACCAATGGCTTCGGTGGCCTCCTGGGAGGAGCTGTGCGAACTCTTCCTCGCCCATTATGCTGTGTCGATGCCCCCGGTCGTCGTAGCTCTCCTGGGCGGCTCGCAAGCGCCACCCTCGAGCCACCATGTCAAGCCATTCCTCCGCCAGATCGGTGCCGCCCTCACGTGCCGTGAAGCCCCTCCGGGTTGGGCGGCACCCAAGGCCAACTTGACCTCCAGCTTGGACGATCACCCCGCCAATATCGCCTGCTCGGGTGCGCTCCCGATGCTGTGCACTCCCACCATCTGCCAGGTGGACGTCACCAGGACCCTCATCGATGGCGGTGCCGGCCTCAATGTGGTCTCGGTGGAGGCCTTCAGCCTCCTCCACGTGCCCCTGGAGCGACTCCGACCCAGCAAGCCCTTCTCGGGCGTCGGAGGCAGTTCCACCGGCTCCCTGAGGCAGATCCGCCTCCCGGTGACCTTTGGCACCTACGACAACTTCCACACGGAGCTGGTCGACTTCGACATCGCCCCCATCGGCCTCCCGTACAACGCCATACTCGGCTACGCGGCCTTGGCCAAGTTCATGGCGGCAACCCATCTGGCCTACAACCTCATGAAGATGCCAGGGAGCAGCGGCGTCCTCACCGTAGCTGCGGATACAAAAGATGCTCTGCAGGCGCTCAAGCTCGCCTTCAGGGCGGCCGCAGCGGCGCAGCCCACCAGCGCCGACGCCTTCAAGGCCAAGGGGGCTGCACCAACCAAGAAGAAGAAGCTATTCACCCAAGACAAGGCGGAGACTAAGCAGGTACCAGTCGATGAGGATGAATCCTCCGGCACCACCTTCACCATAGGCGCCAATCTCGACCCCAAGCAAGAGGAGGCTCCAATGAAATTCTTGCGCACGAACAAGGAAGTGTTCGCGTGTGAACCCAAGCAGCTAGTGGGGGTCCCAAGGCAGGTGATCGAGCACCACCTGAATGTGTGCCCCAATGTGCGCCCCGTGAAGCAGAAGGCAAGGCGGCAGTCCACCAAGAAGCAGGCCTTCATGGTCCAAGAAACCCGCAAGTTGGAAGCTGCGGGAGTCATTGGCGAGGTTCGCTATCCGGAATGGCTGGCAAACCCTATTGTTGTGCCGAAGAAGGGAGGAAAGGAGCACATGTGCATCGACTTCACCAACCACAACAAGTCCTGCCCTCAAGATCCATTCCTGCTCCCCCGCATCGACCAAATCGTTGACTCCACCGCTGAGTGCGACCTGTTGTGCTTTCTGGATGCCTTCTCTGGCTATCACCAAATCAAGATGGCGGTAGAAGATGTGGAAAAGACGGCCTTGCTGACCCCGTGAGGGGTGTACTGCTACACCTGCATGCCGTTTGGATTACCCAACGCAGGCGCAACCTTTCAGCGACTGATGCATATCGCCTTGGGCCGGCAGCTCGGGAGAAACGCCGAAGCCTACTTCGACGACATCGTGGTGAAGTCTCGGGAGGCCAAGACCCTGATACAGGACCTAGAAGAAACCTTCGCGAGCCTTCGAGAGGTGGACCTGTGGCTCAACCCGGAGAAGTGTGTGTTCAGCGTTCCTTCTGGCAAGCTTCTGGGCTTCCTCGTGTCCCACAGGGGTATCGAGGCCAACCCAGAGAAGGTCAAGGCAATCGAAGACATGAGTCCTCCACAAACCCTCAGGGAAATGCAGAAGCTCACCGGGCGAGTAACCGCGTTAGGGTGCTTCATCTCCAAGCTTGGGGAACGTGCCCTGCCCTTCTTCAAGCTGATGAAGAAGAAGGGTCCGTTTGAATGGACTCAAGAGGCTAACGAAGCGTTCCAAGATCTCAAGAAGTACCTCACCAGCCCTCCGGTGATGGTGTCTCCACGCCCTTAGGATCCCTTGTTGCTCTACCTCGCCGCCACGCCCTACTCCGCCAACGCAACTTTGGTGGCGGTTCGGGAGGAGTGTTGGGTCAAGGCCGCATCGACCACAACCCCGACCGTGATGGCTCAAGGCCAGGAAGGCCTCGCAAGGGCCATGACCTCGGCAGATGGGGACCAGCCTCAACAGGAAGGCGCCCCCGGGGCTGAGGGGACCTCACCAAGCAGTCAGAAGCTGGGCGCTCAAACGACTCAGGAGGCGCTCGACTCTCTGGAGGGTGCGGGCTCCGTCGGCGCGCCCACCCTCGTCGAGCATCCCGTGTATTTTGTCAGCATGGTGCTGCGGGATGCAAGGGCACGGTACCCCATGCCCCAAAATCTCTTGCACACGCTATTGGTGGCCTCGCGGAAAATGTCGCACTGCTTCCAAGGTCACCCCATCAAGGTTGTCTAAGCCTACCCATTGGGGAGGGTGTTCAGGAGTCCCAACTCCACTGGAAGGGTCGCTGAATGGAACATCGAGCTACAAGCGTTTCAGTTACAATTCAGCACGACCAGAGTCGTCAAAGGAGCCGCACTTGCAGACTTTGTGGCAGAATGGACATAGGCACCAGGGCTCAAAGCAGGAGAAGACCGGTCGCTTTCCCAGGGGAGCGCGGCACCAGACGGTTGGGTTATGCACTTCTATGGAGCATTCTCGCGACATGGCGTACGGGCCGGCGCGGTGCTTATATCCACCACCCAGGACATGCTCTATTATGTCGTGCAGCTCTGCTTCCAGCAAGGCGAAAAAGTTTCCAACAACATAGCAGAATACGAGGGCCTCGTAGCAGGCTTAAGGGCCGCGGCCGCACTGGGGGTGAAGCGCCTCATCATCAAGGGTGACTCACAGCTCCTCGTCAACTTCTCCAACAAAGTATACGAGCCCAAGGACGAGCACATGGAGGCGTATCTTGCAGAAGTGCGGAAGATGGAAAAGCAGTTTTTGGGGCTGGAGCTGCAGCATGTGCCTCGCGGCACCAATCAGGAGGCTGATGACATCACCAAGAGGGCATCGAGGCGGCTGCCTCAGGAACCTGGCGTTTTCGAGGAATGACTCTTCAAGCCCTCAGCAGCACCGTCACTATCAAGCACAATGTTGGAGATATGCCCTAGAGGCAATCATGTATGATGATATTTCCTATGTGTTTATGAATAAAGATAGTCCTTCGACATTATCAATGATGTGTATCAGCAAGTACGTGACTTGTTTGTGGGACTATGGATTGTATCATGACTATGCTAAAAGGTCCCTAGTCGAAAGGGCTGTGTGGACGCGCAGCCGACTAGACTAGCATATGACACGGTCGATGGCTTGGTCTCACTAGCCATGGAGCATTGGATGCTAACCGGATAATATGGACTTGGAAAGGTCTGGTCGGATTCGAAATAAGGTCCGAGTCGGACAGACCAAACTATATGAGACACAGCAATATGTCATCTGTGAGTCTCTAGTACAACATATGTTCTATGTCCTAAGACCTGAGCTGACGCATGTACTCGAGATGGTGACATACTTGCTTTGGGCCGACCAAACGCTACTCCGTGACTGGGTAGTTACAAAGATAGGTTTCGGGTTTGTCCAGACCCATGCTGCGAGACGTGGTCGAGCAAGATGGTATTTGCCCCTCCGATAAGGAGAGATATACTCTGGGCCCCTCGTGTGATCCGACCAAGAGAAGCATGGCCATGCAACAAGGATTATGAGATAATCCGGATTGTGGTCGGTATCACTGGAACGAGAAAGAGGTCGGGATACCACAAGGATGACAGACTCGCCTTGAGCCCGACAACATATATCATAAGGCAAAGGGAACAGAAGTGTGACATGTTGAACAGGTTCGCCTAACCAGCTTCATAGTCTGCTTGGTGGTCGGCACGCCTTGCTTGAGGCTGCTACCAACCGTGCAGGTCGGGGGTGATCCGAACTATGACCAAGCTGACCTGAACCTAAGGGGTCACGCGCTTAAGGGAAGGAACCTACGAGGTCGGTTCATAGGACACTTGTCGGATGTGATCCGAACTGGACTAGGAACCTGACCGAGTAGACTTTGTGCTTTAGGGTCCGTTCGAGGCCCAAGTGTTGGTCCTGCGACGGACTCCTATATAAAGTGGAGGTGCGGCACACTCACGCGGTTGATCGCTTTGGTGCTGCGACTAGGGTTTGCATGTGTTGCGAATAGCCACCTCCACTCGCCGCCAACAGTGTGATCGAACCTAGCAGTCCGCCGCACGGTGTTCCTCCTGCACACGCGGATACCATTAGAGACGGTGCACCTGCACTGCTCCGGCGAACATGTACGTGGGATCGGACGGCTGGCTATTCGAGGGAGATCGGACGAGGAGGAGACGATCCACGCGGACGCGCTACCCCAACTCTTCTTTCGATGCACGGCACAGCGCGTCTAGTGGTAACAAACGGTGAGCCATCTCCCGTAGCATGTTCTTGGTTGTTCTGCGCGTAGGAAATTTTAATTTGCAGTTGACACACATACCGTAGAACCCAACACACAGTGCAACCTCGGGAGCAGCTCCCTCAACCGCCTGCCTCGGGAGCCCCGGCCTATGGCCCGACGTCGGGAGCATGCTTGCTCCTGGCGCCCGCCTTCCTCGGCACTCTATCGTAGAACCCAACAGTGGTATCAGAGCCTCTGCTATAGGATTTTGATTCAGATCGTATGCATATTAGATATGTGGAGGCAACAGATGAGATCTATTGTTCTTGATGAGATCGGCTATGTGCATGGTTGATGTGATCAGTTGCACATGAGGATTGAAGAGGCTATGTTTTCTGATGATTGGAGTCGATGAGGTCGTGACACAACCTACCCCTACCGGTCAGTATCCACCGTCGGGGTTAACAGTGAAACGTAAATCCGAATCGGACTCGCGATGATTGATAAGATCGGCCAGATCAGAAAATTCGGCGTGATCGGAGTTCAAATGTGATCTGTGATTTCCGAAAACGTGGGGCGCTGCCCGCACCCATGAGGGGCACTGCCCCTTCGAACCCCACCCACTAACCGGCTAGCGGGACCTATGTGTGCGTAGCGCCATGTATTTCATACCCGACACACAAAACGGTAGAATGTGATTCTATGCATAACTTTGTTTTGCATGTTTGATGTGAATAGTATGGCTCATGTGTATGTGATGCATGTGTGTAATTTATACGTGGCCTGCGTGTCATGTTTGTCAGCTGGTAGGAGCCAAAGTGTTGTCATTATATTGTATAACGACTAGCGTGTCGACTTGTGACTCTATGTAAATTCATTACTAGTTGTGGTAGTTGGATAATAGAGATCAGGTTGGTGGCTTGGCGTCCCGGCGTGACAAACAAGATGGAGTTCGTAGATGGTCATCGGAGTCGGAGCCGGCCTGGAAGAACGTCCATGAAGGAGCCATATTATTTCACAATATGTGTTATATTTGTGATTGTTATGCTTCTTTGTTTCTATGCATGTTAGAATGATGGAATGATCCCTCATGAATATCAAGCGAATTGCCATCCCCGATGTTGCACCTTCGCACGTCAAGTACATCTAGTAGTGAGCTCATAAAATTGGTGTGCTGCTGGATGTCCTTGAACTGAAGGGTTCGTGTCGGACACGGACATGCACTGCGTCAGGTTAACTTGACAAGGCTATCAAAACGGTTTTGGGCCTTGTGGCAAAGAAGGTTGGGAGCCGGGGTATGAGATACCTTCCCGACCGAAGGGAGTCGTATAGAGATACGATTAGCAAGGAGTTGCTTACCGGATAGGTATGTTGGCTAGCAGTGATGCTAAAGCTCACTAGTCGCATGTGCTAGTCGGATCCTGAATCATTGAGAGTTTGCGGAGGGATGCTGACTTCAGTGGGAGTATTTCTGTTTAGGCTATAATTACTCTACATAAACACATTGCTTAGTGATTGCATATTTTCTGTTGTAGATCAATGGCACCACCTTCTCAACCCAACTTTGCATTGAAATCAATTCTGGAAAAGGATAAACTGAATGGAACAAATTTTATCACCTGGTATAGAAATCTGAGAATTGTTCTCAAGCACGATAAAAAGGAACATGTTCTAGAGGATCCACTTCCAGAGGAACCTGCCGATAATGCTAATGCCACAACTAAGAATGCCTACCAGAAACTCGTTGATGAATCAATAGAGATCAGTTGTCTAATGCTGGCTTGTATGGAGCCCGATTTGCAATAGCATTTTGAAAATGTTGAGGTTGACGATATGATCGAGAGTCTCAAGAGCATGTTTCAGACACATGCTAGGACTGAAAGGTTCAACGTCTGGCGATCCTTGATGGATTGCAACTGAAGGAAGGTGATCCATTGAGCCTGCATGTGATCAAGATGATCGGATATGTGCAAGCTTTGGATCGTTTGGGCTTCCCGCTCTTGGATGAGCTGGCTACTAATGCTGTTCTGGGTTCTCTTCCGCCCAGCTATGGGACGTTCATCTCGAACTATCATATGCATGGCATGGATAAGAATCTCACTGAATTGCATGGGATGCTCAAAGTGGTAGAGCAGGATATTAAGAAAGGCACGCATCAAGTGTTGATGGTGCAGAAGTCGGCTAAGTTCAAGAAGAGTTGGTCCAAGAAAAAGGCTAAGGCAAAGGGCATGGAGACGGTAACCTCCACCGCTATGCCGAAGTCTAGACCGGACTCGAAGACCATTTTCTATCACTGCAAGGAGATCGGTCACTGGAAGAGGAACTATAGCAAGTGGCTTGCAGAGCATGGCAAGAAGGCCGGAAATGCTTCTTCACGCAAAGGTACACTCGTTGCATATGTTATAGACATTTACCTTGCTGACATACCTAGTAGCTCTTGGGTATTTGATACCGGATCGGTTGTTCATATTTGCAACTCGATGCAGGGGCTGGTAAGAACTAGACGTGTGGCACAAGGGGAGATTGACATTAGGGTCGGAAACAAAGCAAGAGTTGTTGTGTTGGAGGTCAGCACGATGCAGCTCCAGCTTCCTTCCGGATTCATTATGGAATTGAATAATTGTTATTACATTCCTGCACTTAGTCGGAACATTATTTCTGCCTCATGTTTGATGAGTCAAGGTTATGAATTCAATTTAAAGGACAATGGTTGTTCGATATTTTTGAATGGTATGTTCCACGGCTATGCACCCATTGTTGATGGGCTATTTATATTGAATCTAGAACATGAACCTGTCTATAACGTGAATGTCAAGAGGCATAAGCCTAATGAGATAAATCCCACATACTTATGGCATTGCCGGCTTGGACACATTAGTCCGAAACGCATGAAGAAGCTCCATGATGATGGGCTCCTAACTTCGTCCGACTTCGGGTCATTGGAGACATGTGAATCATGCTTGCTCGGCAAGATGACTGAGAAACCTTTCGCAAAGAGTTGCGAGAGGGCGTCCGAGCTATTGGAACTTATACATAGTGATGTGTGTGGTCCAATGAGCACAACTGCCAGAGGTGGTTATCAGTACTTCGTGACTTTTACCGACCACTTGAGTAGATATGGATATATCTATTTGATGAGGCACAAGTCGGAAACTTTTGAAAAGTTCAAAGAGTTTCAAAAGGAGGTTGAGAATCAGCTCGACAAGACTATAAAGCTTCTGCGATCTGATCATGGAGGTGAGTACAAGAGCCAGGAGTTTGATGATCATCTGAAAAGTCGGGGTATAGTACCTCAGCTCACACCTCCGGGTACGCCACAGAGAAACGGCGTGTCAGAATGGAGGAATAGGACCTTGTTGGACATGGTCCAGTCTATGATGAGCAAATCGGATTTACCCTTGTCATTCTGGGGATATGCTCTAGAAACCGCAGCTCTCAAACTTAATAGGGTACCATCAAAACCTGTAGACAAGACACCACATGAGATGTGGACCGGGAAGAGTCCCAGTTTATCTTTTCTAAAGATTTGGTGTTGTGAAGCATTTGTCAAGCGACTTATGTCAGACAAGCTTACACCTAAATCGGATAAATGCATATTCGTGGGATATCCGACGGAAACCATGGGATATAGCTTCTACAACCGGGAAGATAACAAAGTGTTTGTTACTCAGAACGGGGTTTTCCTTGAGAAAGAGTTTCTCAGTCGGGAGTCCAGTGGGAGGATGGTCTGACTCGAAGAAATTCTAGGACCACTCGGGGACGGCTCGGCTGGTGATGAGATCATACCGGAGTCAGTCTGGGAATCCGTAGTGTTAGCGGCACCGGAACCACGGAGGTCCGAAAGATTGCGCAGAGTGCATGATGTATTGTTGCTAGAGAGCGATGAACCGGCCACGTATGCGGAACCGATGGTGAGCCCAGATTCCGAGGCATGTCTAGAGGCCATGAGATCCGAGTTAAAGTCCATGGATGAGAATCAAGTCTGGGACTTGGTTGATCCGCCGCCTGGCGTAACGGCCATTGGTTGCAAATGGGTCTTTAAGAAGAAAACCGATGTGGATGGAAATGTTCAGATCCACAAAGCTCAGCTTGTCGCTAAAGGTTATGGACAAGTTCAAGGAATTGACTACGACGAGACTTACTCGCCGGTAGCAATGCTGAAATTGGTGAGGATCATACTAGCTATAGCTGCATATTTCGATTACGAGATATGGCAGATCGATGTCAAAACGGCTTTCCTTCACGGAAATTTAACCGAGGGCGTGTATATGATACAGCCCGAGGGTTTTGTCAATCCGACTAGCACTAGTAAGGCAGCAAGCTCAAGAGATCCATTTATGGGTTGAAGCAAGCATCTCAGAGTTCGAACATTCGCTTTGATGAGGTCGTCACTGGTCTCGGTATCATCAAAAGCGAAGAAGACTCTTGTTTATACAAGAAGTTAAGTGGGAGCTCGATAGTGTTTTTGATCTTGTATGTGGATGACATATTGTTGATCGGGAACAATGTTTCGATGCTAAACTTGGTCAAGAAATCATTGAATAGCAAGTTTTCGATGAAAGACCTTGGTGAGGCATGCTACCTCTTGAGCACTGCGTTTGATTTCCCCGAAGAGGAGAGGATGATGCAGCAAAGTAGCATAAGTATTTCCATCAGTTTTTGAGAACCAAGGTATCAATCCAGTAGGAGGCCACGCACAAGTCCATCGTACCTGCACAAAACGATAGCTACTCACAACCAACGCGATTAGGGGTTGTCAATCCCTTCATGGTCACTTATGAGGGTGAGATCTGATAGAGATGATAAATAATATTTTTGGTATTTTTGATATAGAGATGCAAAGTGAAAAGTAAAAGGCAAAGTAAAAACAAAGCATGTATTAAAGTAACGGAGATTGATATGATGAGAATAGACCCGGGGGCCATAGGTTTCACTAGTGGCTTCTCTCAAGAGCATAAGTATTCTACGGTGGGTGAACAAATTACTGTTGAGCAATTGATAGAATTGAGCATAGTTATGAGTATATCTAGGCATGATCATGTATATAGGCATCATGTCCGAGACAAGTAAACCAAAACGATTTTGCATCTACTACTATTACTCCACTCATCGACCGCTATCCAACATGCATCTAGAGTATTAAGTTAAAAACAGAGTAACGCCTTAAGCAAGATGACATGATGTAGAGGGATAACTTCATGCAATATGATAAAAAAAACAATCTTGTTATCCTCAATGGAAACAATACAATACATGCCTTTCAACCCTTTCCGTCACTGGGTAAGGACACCGCAAGATCGAACCCAAAGCTAAGCACTTCTCCCATTGCAAGAACTACCAATCTAGTTGGCCAAACCAAACGGATAATTCGAAGAGACTTGCAAAGATAACTCAATCATACATAAAAGAATTCAGAGAAGATTCAAATATAATTCATAGATAAGTTGGATCATAAACCCACAATTCATCGGTCTCAACAAACACACCGCAAAAAGAAGATTACATCGAATAGATCTCCACAAGAGAGGGGGAGAACATTGTATTGAGATCCAAAAAGAGAGAAGAAGCCATCTAGCTACTAACTATGCACCCGTAGGTCTGAGGTAAACTACTCACACTTCATCGGAGAGGCTATGGTGTTGATGTAGAAGCCCTCCATGGTGGATGCCCCCTCCGGTGGAGCTCCGGAACAGGCCCTAAGATGGGCTCTCGTGGATACAGAAAGCTGTGGCGGTGGAATTAGGTTTTTGGCTCCGTCCTTGATCTGTCGGGGGTACATAGGTATATATAGGAGGAAGGAGTACGTCGGTGGAGCAACAGGGGGCCCACGAGGTAGGGGGCGCGCCCAGAGGGGAGGGCGCGCCCCCCACCCTCGTGACTGCCTTTGTTGTTCCTTGGAGCAGGGTCCAAGTCTCCTGGATCATGTTCGGTGAGAAGATCACGTTCCCGAAGGTTTCATTCCATTTGGACTCCGTTTGATATTATGTTTCTTCGAAACACTGAAATAGGCAAAAAACAGCAATTCTGGGTTGGGCCTCCGGTTAATAGGTTAGTCCCAAAAATAATATAAAAGTGGAAAATAAAGCCCAATATAGTCCAAAACAGTAGGTAAAGTAGCATGGAGCAATCAAAAATTATAGATACGTTGGAGACGTATCAAGGCAGTGTATATTTTAGGCATTAAGATCTATAGAGATAGATCGAGGAGGCTGCTCGGCTTGAGCCAGAGCACATACATAGATAAAGTGTTGAAACGGTTCAACATGAGTGAGGCGAAGAAAGGGTTCTTGCCGCTCTCACATGGTATAAGGCTAAGCGAGAATCAGAGTCCTTCGACATCTAATGAGCGAAGCATGATGAGTAGGATTTCGTATGCTTCTGCAATCGGATCCATCATGTATGCCATGATATGTACAAGGCCTGATGTTGCTTTTGCAATAAGCCTAACAAGTAGATACCAGGCCAACCCGGGTGAGAGTCACTGGGCAACGGTAAAGACTATCTTGAAGTACCTGAAAAGGACTAAAGATATGTTCCTAGTTTATGGAGGTGAGGAAGAGCTCGTCGTAAAGGGTTACGCCGATGCTAGTTTCCAAACCGACAGAGATGATTGTCGATCACAGTCCGGATTCGTGTACGTCCTGAACGGAGGTGCACTGGATGAGTTCCAAGCAGGATACGGTGGCCGATTCTACCACAGAAGCCGAATACATTGCGGCTTGTGAAGCTGCAAAGGAAGGTGTTTGGATCTGGCATTTTCTGGATGATCTTGGTATTTTCCCAGCCTCGGTGAAACCGTTGGACCTTTATTGTGATAATTCTGGTGCCAGCGCACAAGCCAAGGAGCCGAGGAATCACCACAAGGTCAGGCACATAGACCGGAAATATCACCTGATACGAAAGATCATAAAGAATGGTGATGTAGAGTTATGCAAGATTCACACGGATGCAAATGTTGGAGATCCGTTGACAAAGCCGCTTCCACAACCCAAGCATGAGGGGCACGTTAGAGCTATGGGCATTCAATGTCTATTTGATTGACTCTAGTGCAAGTGGGAGACTGCTGGAGATATTCCCTAGAGGCAATCATGTATGATGATATTTCCTACGTGTTTATGAATAAAGATAGTCCTTCGACATTATCAATGATGTGTCTCAGCAAGTACGTGACTTGTTTGTGGGGCTATGCATTGTATCATGACTGTCCTAAAAGGTCCCTAGTCGAAAGGGTTGTGTGGACGCGCAGCCGACTAGACTAGCATATGACACGGTCGATGGCTTGGTGTCACTAGCCATGGAGCATTGGATGCTAACCGGATAATATGGACTTAGAAAGGTCTGGTCGGATTCGATGTAGTCGGATCCAAGTCGAGATAAGGTCCGAGTCGGACAGACCCAACTATATGAGACGCAGCGATATGTCATCTGTGAGTCTCTAGTACAACATACGTTCTATGTCCTAAGACCTGAGCTGACGCATGTACTCGAGATGGTGACAGACTTGCTTTGGGCCGACCAAACGCTACTCTGTGACTGGGTAGTTACAGAGGTAGGTTTCGGGTTTGTCCAGACCCATGTTGCGAGATGTGGTCGAGCAAGATGGGATTTGCCCATCCGATAAGGAGAGATATACTCTGGGCCCCCCGTGTGATTCGACCAAGAGAAGCATGGCCATGTAACAAGGATTATGAGAAAATCCGGATTGTGGTCGGTATCACTGGAACGAGAAAGAGGTCGGGCTACCACAAGGATGACAGGCTCGCCTTGAGCCCGACAACATATATCATGAGGCAAAGGGAACAGAAGTGTGACACGATGTACAGGTTTGCCTAACCAGCTTCATAGTCTGCTTGGTGGTCGACACGCCTTGCTAGAGGCCGCTACCAACCGTGCAGGTCGGGGGTGATCCGAACTGTGACCAAGCTGACTTGAACCTAAGGGGTCACGCACTTAAGGGAAGGAACATACAAGGTCGGTTCATAGGACACTGGTCGAATCTCATCCGAACTGGACTAGGAACATGACTGAGTAGACTTTGGGCTTTAGGGTCCGTTCGAGGCCCAAGTGTTGAGCCTGCGATGGACGCCTATATAAAGTGGAGGTGCGGCACACTCACGCGGTTGATCGCTTCGGCGCTGCGACTAGGGTTTGCATGTGTTGCGAGTAGCCACCTCCACTCGCCGCCAACTGTGTGATCGGACCTAGCAGTCCGCCGCACGGTGTTCCTCCTGCACGCGCGAATACCGTTAGAGGCAGTGCACCTGTGCCGCTCCGGCGAACTTGTACGTGGAATCGTACGACCGGCTGTTCGAGGTAGATCGGACAAGGAGGAGTTGATCCACGCGGACGCGCTACCCCAACTCTTCTTCCGTTGCACGGAACTGCGCGTCTAGTGGTAACAAACTGTGATCCATCTCCCGTAGCATGTTCTTGGTTGTTCTGCTCGTAGGAAATTTTAATTTGCAGTTGACGCACCCTACCGTAGAACCCAACACACAGTGCAACCTCGGGAGGAGCTCCCTCAACCGCCTGACTCAGGAGCCCCGGCCTATGGCCCGACCTCGGGGGCACGCTTGCACTTGGCACTGTAGCCTCGGGAAGGATGCTGGACTGCGGAGCTCAAGGATTACCTAATGTAAGGGACTCTACCAGAGAAAGAGGAGGACGCGGAACGTGTGGCCCGGTAGGCCACGGCCTACTGGATCCAAGACGAAGAGCTCTACCAGAAGCGGCCCAACCATGTTTCCCTGCGTTGCATCTCCACGGAATAGGGGAAGGAGTTGCTGGTAGACATTCATGGTGGAGACTGTGGGCACCATTCGTCATCACGGACCCTCATCGGCAAGGCGTTTCACAGCGGGTTCTATTGGCCTACAGCACTCAACAACACAGTCGAGCTAGTGAAGGCTTGTGAAGCATGTCAATTCCACGCCAAGCAGATTCATCAGCCAGCTCAGGGCCTATAGACCATTCCACTCTCGTGGCCGTTCGCGGTTTGGGGGCTGGACATTTTGGGCCCGTTTCCTCGGGCGCCAGGAGGCTATCGCTACCTCTACATCGTCGTTGACAAGTTCACCAAGTGGACAGAGGTGCAAGCTGTCCACACCATCCCAGTTGGCTCCCCAGTCAAGTTCATCAAGGGACCCGTGAGCAGATTCGGGTGCCTAATCGCATCATCACTGACAGCGGTTCGCAGTTCACCAGTAGTCTCTTCAAAACATATTGGGCTAACCTTGGAATGCAGATATGCTACGCTTCGGTGGCACACCCTCGGAGCACCGACCATGCTTAATGCGCCAACGTAGAGGTCCTGAAAGGCCTCAAAACCAGGACCTTCAAGAAGAAGCTGGAGGCCTGTGGCAGGGGCTGGTACGACGAGCTCCAGTCCGTGCTATGGTCCATCCGCACTACCGCCACCAATTCGACCAGCGAAACCCCGTTCTTCCTCGTCTATGGAGCAGAGGAGGTCCTCCCTCACGAGGTCAGGCGTTGCTCCACGCGGGTCCTGGTGTTCGATGAAGTGCAGCAGGACGCCGTGCGGGGGATGGATCTCGTGCTGGGGGAGGAACACCGTCGGGAAGCCGCGCTACAAGCGGCAAGATACCAGTAGGAGCTGCGGCGGTACCACTACCGGAGCATCTGCCCCAGGACTTTCGAGGTAGGTGACCTCGTGTTCAGGCGAGTGCTCTCCAGGGAAGGGTTGCACAAGCTCTCGCCCATGTGGGAGGGCCCGTTCAAGGTTGTTCATGTTTCTAGACCTGGCGCCGCGTGCATGGAGACCCAGGAAGGGGCGCCCATTCCGAACACGTGGAACATTCAGCACCTCCGGAGATTCTACCCTTGAAGTAAGGCCCAGTGCTTGTAAAGAAGGCCCAACGCATGTGAAGAAGGGCCCAGTGCCTGCAAAGAGGGCCCAGTGCATGTGAAGCTCGTCGCCCTAAGAAAAGGCCCGGTGCCTGTGAAGAAGGCAATGTCTGTGAAGCTCGCCGCCCGTGACACTCTCACGTAATAATGAGTTGGGGCTGTACACGCCCCGGAGTCTCTAGAGTGCCGCCCTTGGGCCTCGTGGCTCCCGCCCACGCCCAATGGCAGCACTTAGCTCTGCGCTGGTGAGAAGACCTCGAAGACTAGACTAGGTGCCGGACGCGGCTTTTCATTTGCTTTCCGCAGTTGGCTTGTTCACCCTTGTTTGAAACTTTATTGGAGTTGCTTCTAGTGTTATTTGTCGTCCCCTGCCCGTGTTTCTCCGTCTCTGTTTTTCCTTTTTGCATGGCTCGTACTCTCTTTCGCAAGCCTCGCGAGGGGGCTACGCGGGCGCCCTCGTGGGCACCTTCTTGCCTAATTTCGTGAGGCTTCAACACTCAATTTCACAGCGGGAGCACCCCTCCCGGTCCATGCCCCACGGGCATCGCGATGCAAACGCAGGACCTGAGCCGGTCACCCTCACGACAAAGGTTTGAAAGCTATCCTCTCGGCTAATTTTTGCAGGCCTCGAGATGCCCGACGAGGCTCAGGCAGGTACCTCGCAAGGCGAAAACTGCAGCAAGCCCCCCCCCCCCCCGAGCTAAGTTGTTCCTACGCACAAGCACGCAACTGCAGCACCACAACACAACACGGGAATAATAGAAATAGCATAATAATTAAGGGCAATAGTCCAGCAAGCCCCCATGGGGCCCCATGCTTCTCTCTCTCTCTCTATGCAGGAAAAGGAGATAAACAAAATAAACGCGGCATGCCCGGCGATGGCTCATGAGGGGGGGGGGGGGTTCACACCGCCCTCCTAAGCTCATCCAGACTCCTCCTCATGCTTCACCGAGGCACAACGGCGGGATGACCCACAACCATCCTCGAAGCGAGCATGGCGACGCGGTGGTTGATCGCGGCCACCGCTGGAGGAGCTATCACCGGAGGGGGAGCCGCTGAAGCTTGGCGAGCTGCAAGCGCCGCCGGTAGTGGGCTCGCCTTCGTCCTCGTGGCGGCCATCGCCAAGTCCCAGCACCTGGTCACCGTCATCGTCTTCAGGGCAGCACCCGACGCGGCGCCCGTCTTGTCCAAACACCCTCACGTAGAGGGTCGCGTCACCGTCAAACTTGAAGTGCAGGGTGCACCGCCGGCCCAGGCCATGTGCGCGGGCAAACGTCTACCAGCCACGGGCCAAGGCCACGTTCCCGGCGACGGAAATCTCCACCGAGACCCAAGAAGCCCTGCTATAGCAGTCGTCCACCTGGAGCCAGAGGCCGCCAGGAGCGCCAGCCGGGAGTTCGTCGGTGAAGAAGCGGGGAAGCTAGATCCAGCTGCTGGCCGGGTCCGCCGACCACACGACAAACTCCGGCAGCACCTCAACCGAGTGGAAGCGTGGCCTGGGAGGCCGCGCGGCCACAACGCGCCTTCCCTCACTCATCGAGCGGCCGTCACCACTCGAGGGACCACCGCTGCGACCACGAGGAGCCACAGCAGGAGTCGCAGGGTGCTTGCGGGGGTACCTCGGCCGCGCTTGGGCGGAGGGGAGTCAGGCCCTACCCGACAAGTTTTCCCCTTCTCCGGGGCCAAGAACCTCTTCGTCGGCGCCATGGGACACGTCGGGCAACTAGAGCAGGGAGGAAGAAAAAGCAAGTGGGGGCCTGCGCCCTCCCACATTTATAACCCAAAGGAGGCCAACCATCGGCCTCCACGATCGCAGGTAATCATGACTCTTTTTGCATGCAGTAGGGACTTGTCAAATCGGGTAGTTGCCGAGGCAGCGTGGGGAAGCGGAGACGCCCACGTGCAATCAACCGCCATGAAGTGACCAAGGCCGCAGGCTGTTGGGGCCCGCGGCGCTCCGCACTTGTCCTTTCACTTTGCTGCTAAGCCAAGTTTGAGCGTGCCTTGGGCCCGGGGGCTACTGTCGGTGTTTTGGGAACGGGGGTCCCCAGACTTGCTTGCCTGCGGCCTGCGGCGTTTCTCAAGGAGTGGCCCAGCACGGCCCCGTCTTCATCAACTCAAGCTCAAGACCCTTGCGAGGGGCCAAGCCTCGCGGGACGGACGATGCAAGGCTTCCTCAGGTGTATCCTCACCAGGCAGGCTCGCGAGGAGGTGGAGAGATCAAGGCAAGGGGTACCTCGCGAGGTGTTCGTGATGCAAGCCATGACGATTGAGACCAGGCGGGCGCCAGGCGGGCGTCGGCCTGTCCAGTGTCCTTCTTCCCTCTTTGGTGTAAAGGGGGCAAGCACAGGCGCGGAGTACCGAGGCATCAAGCAAAGGTTACCATTTCAGTGCAACGAGACCAAGACCAGCAGAGCGGCAGGACGGAGGTCACCGTGGAGCCCAAGACGGCGTCATCGCCAGTGCCTTTGGCAGTCGAAGACCAACTTTAGTCAGGATAGCTTGTACTGCATGTTCCCCTTCAAAATGGCCGTTGTTGGCTCTCTTCCCGCTCAATATTTGGGGAGAGGGCCAGGGCCTTTATATATAGGGATAGCCACCACAGTAGAAAGCATCGGAATCTGACCTAGAGCCAACAGAGATGGAGCAATTCCTCTCCAAGCAAGCCACCACAAGAACACCCCTCGCGAGGTTGTTCTTCCTATGTACTGTTGATCATTAGCCCCTGAGGCAATCCACCACACCACAAACTAGACTAGGGTATTACACCACAACGGTGACCCAAACTAGTATAAACCTTGTGTCCCTTGTGTTGTTCATCGTGTAGCTTAGATTCATAGCGAGGCGTTAATACGTGGATCGGTAGGGGGAAGATCTTCGTGCACACCCCAAAGTTCGAACCTTAAGGGTTTTGCCGGAACCCGATATCCGACAATCGTCGAGCAAGCCTACGATGGGATTACTCATGCACGGTGATGAGCATCATGAAATTGGTGATGGAGGATGGTTGATGATGACGATGGCGAAGGATTCCCCTCTCCGGAGCCCCGAACGAACTCCAGATCAGCCCTCCCGAAGAAGATTAGGGCTTGGCGGCGGCTCCATATCGTAAAACGCGATGAACCATTCTCTTTGTTTTTCCCCAAACATGAATATATGGAGTTGGAGTTGAGGTCGGTTGAGGTCCAGGGGGCGGGGCCCATGAGGCAGGGGCGCGCCCAAGGGGGGTGGGCGCACCATGCACCCTCGTGGGCAGGGTGTGGGCCCCCTTACGCTGATTCTTTCACCAATATTTTTTATTAATTCCAAAACGTGTCTCCGTGGATTTTCAGGTCATTCCAAGAACTTTTCTTTCTGCATAGAAATACAACCATCGCAATTCTGTTGAAAACAACGTCAGTGCGGGTTAGTTCCATTCAAATCATGCAAGTTAGAGTCCAAAACAAGGGCAAAAGTGTTTGGAAAAGTAGATATGTTGGAGACGTATCAACTCCCCCAAGCTTAAACCTTTGCTTGTCCTCAAGCAATTCAGTTGACAAACTGAAAGTGATAAAGAAAAACTTCTACAAACTCTATTTGATCTTGTTGTTGCAAATATGTAAAGCTAGCATTCACGTTTTCAGCAAGATTATGAACTAACCATATTCACAATAACACTTAGGTCTCTTGTTTACTGATATCAATGGCATAATCAACTAGCGAGCAATAATAATAAATCTCAGATGACAACACTTTCTCAAAACAATCATAATATGATATAACAAGATGTATCTCACAAGCCCTTTCTGAGACCGCAAAACATAAATGCAGAGCACCCCTGAAGATCTAGGACTGACTAAACATTGTAATTCATGGCAAAAGAGATCTAGTCACAGTCATACTCAATGTAAATTAATAGCAATTCATGTAAATGATAGCGGTGCTCTCCAAATGATGCTTTTTAATAAGAGGATGATGACTCAACATAAAAGTAAATAGATAGGCCCTTCGCAGAGGGAACCAGGGATTTGCAGAGGTGCCAGAGGTCGAGTTTTGAAACAGAGGGAACCAAGCATCAATCCATGGATGGCCCGAAACAACGGGTGTCGTCCAACTAACAACAATCCTAGGGGAGTTTTGTTTGCATTTATTTTGATTTGATTTGAGGATGGGACTAGGAATCCCGGTTTTTTTTTGAAAGGTGAACGACAGTGGGAGAGGCTCCCACTAACTTTTGTATTACTCACAAGTAGACGGTCACATAGTTGTTACAGGGGGGGTATTAGAACGGCTCCCCAGCCGTATGAGCTATTTTGTATCTAACAACACTAGTGTCCCAAATATACAATGTAGTTGGAAAGAAAAGGACGAAGTTCCTCTTTGCAGTTATGGACCAGCAACTCTAGGAGGTACTTGAACCTGGCCAGCCAAGCCCCGAGGGAGTGTTGGACCCCTCTGAAGTGTTGATTGTTTCGCTCCATCCACAGGCTCCAAGCAGCCATGAGGAAGGTGTCCATGAAGAGGGGCTGTCTCCAAGCTTCTCTCCCCCCCCCCCCCGCGCAGCAGGTCCAGTCTATTGCCATCGACTATCCAGGACACCCCAACTTTGCTCCAGCACCGTTGACTAAAGGGGCATAAGAAGAACAAGTGTTCAACGGTTTCTTCAGGGGGGTTTTGACAGAACATGCAGGCATAGGTGTTTCCCGTGACTGCGAAGTGCCTGCGTTTAAGCATATTCCTGGTGTTCAGACGATCCACCAGAAGCAACCACCCAAACTTTTTGAATTTAATGGGGCTCTTGGCTTTCCAAAGCCAGCTGAAAGCCTCGTCAACCACGATCTCCTTGAAACAATGCTCATAGAACTTCTTCGAAGAATAACGCCCGAGCGTGCAGTCCCAGGTGTCGTGGCTACCGACGACCACACCCACATGCATCGAAGCAAGCTGAATTTGCCTGACCTCCTCTCTAGCCTGGATTGAGAGGGGTAGACTGAAGATCGAGGCCGGGTCAGTGGCAGTGAGGACATTAGCAATAGAGTCATCCTCATTTAGGCAGTAGGAAAAAGCCCGCGGGTACATCTCCATGATTGTCTCATCAACGTCGCCTTCCAGCCAGACATCTTTCCAAAACAGAGAAATAGACCCATCACCTGGTACCACCTTGGTGATGCCATGAAAAGTCCCATTGAGCTGCATTATATCTTTCCACCAGAAAGATCCCACGGTGTCAACAGCATGAGGGATTTTCTTAGAATAATATGTATTCCAAATCATCTCCACCCAAGGTACATCTGCATGATTATAGAACTTGAACAGGTGTTTTAGTAGCAGGGATACATTCTGTGTCTTGATGTCAATAACACCAAGGCCACCACACCGTTTCGGACAGTAGACGAGCTCCTAGGCTGCAAGGGAGTTGTTTTTGACCCCATCATTGGAGTTTTTCGCTCAGAGACAGTAACGGCGAAGTTTATCCAAATGTTCAACCACCTTCAGGTGCAGTTTGATTATGCACATGGCATAGATCAGCATCGACGTCACTATCGAATTTACCAAGGTCAGTTTTGCTCCTGACGACATCAGAGAGAGTGCAGTGGATGTTTTCCTCTCAACAGCGTGCACCATCGGCATAAGATCCAAAACACTAGGCCTCGTTGTCCCCATGGGGATCCCAAGGTAGGTGAATGGTAGGGATCCAACAGTACAACCAAAAACACCAGCCAATCCGCTAGCACGCCGATGGTCAATGTTCACGGGGATAAGAGTAGATTTGTGAAAGTTTATTTTCAATCCCACGGACACAGCATAATCCTCGAGGATGCCTTTCATACGGGTCGCTTGGTCAGTACACGCCCGCATCACCAAAATCGTGTCGTTGGCATATTGCACAACCGGGAAATCAACATTGTCCCCGGGGAGGGGAAGCTCAATAAGTCCATGAGCGAATGCATCATTAATTGCAGCTTGAAGGAGGTCAGCGGCAAGAACAAAAGTGAGCGGTGAGAGAGGGTCACCCTGTCGCACACCACATTTGCATTGAAATTTCCAACCAGGGACTCCATTAAGGAGAACCGACGAGACCCCAGACCCAAAGATCGATTCCATCCAACGTAGCCATTTATCATCGAAGCCCATATGCTTCATAATCTCGAGCATGGGAGCATGTTCAATCGTGTCAAAGGCCTTGGCAAAGTCAAGCTTGAGGAGGATTATCTCCCTTCCGGAGGCCTGACATTGGTGGATATATTCAAAACTCCACTCCAAACAATACTGGATCGTCCTCCCCTTAATGAAGCCGTACTGGTTCTTGTGGATGATCTTAAGAATGACTTTTTGCAGCCGATTAGCCAGGATTTTCGTGATGATTTTCAGGCAACAGTTAAGCAAAGTGATTGGTCGGTAGTCATTCGCAGTTTTGGGGGAGGAGATTTTGGGGATCAGAGTAATGTAGCCCTCACTGATGCTGGTGATGTCAAGAGTTCCCGTATGGAAATCATGGCACATTTTATAGAAATCCTCTTTGATGATCTGCCAGCAACTCTTAAGAAAGCATCCATTAAATCCATCGGGGCTAGGGGCCCTGTCACTAGGCATTTCCTTAATAACAGCGTCAATCTCATTGTTAGTGAAAGGTGCCGATAATTGTTCCAGTCCCTCAATCCTCCGGATGATTCTGGAAAGGTCAAAGCGCATATTAGTGGGTTTAGAAGAACCTAACCGTTCCTTGTAAGTGTTATATAGCACACCCTCTTTGCCAGCATGGTCTGTAATTTCCATATTATCCTGGCGAAGCGAAGCAATAGAATTATGCCTATATCTCTCAGTGGCTAGAGACTGGAAGAGCTTGGTGTTCTCATCTGCAAACCTAAAGAGCCTGACAGTACATCTTTTCCTCCAATACTCATTCTGGTATTTGTGCAGCCTCTGCAAATGGAGCTTTAAAATATGCCTAAAATTTGACTCCTGAACAAATAAAGGTCATTTGTCCTCAAGGGTGTCCATCATGGCTAGCGCCTCATTGCTATTCTGGATCATAATTTTCAGTTTCGAAATACCTCTGCTCCATTTCTTGAGATCATATCTCAAGGTTTTAAGTTTTTTGCATATCCTAGCAGTAGAGTTTTGAGCGTGACAAGGTTTGGACCAGGAAGCAACAACCACATCAGAGAAACCCCCATGGTTAATCCAGAAGTTCTCAAAATGAAAAAAGCTTCGATTTGGGGATTTTGGATTCAATTGCTACCACACATGGGATATGATCAGAAACAGGTTTCCCCAACTAGGCATCCCGGTTACCGGCCATTTTCTCGTGAATGATGAGCGGAGTCCACTCATCGTGAGAATAACCCACCTAGCATGGAAGATATAGACAAGCATTATTCCCACTTAGTACAAGTGAAGGCTAGAAAGAGACTGGGAAGCGACCAACTAGAGAGCGACAATAGTCATGAACATGCATTAAGATTAACCAACAATGAGTGCAAGCAGGAGTAAGATATAAATCACCATGAACATAAATATCGTGGAGGCGATGCTGATTTTTTTTCATCTACATGCGTGAACATGTGCGAAGCCAAGCCAATTGAATCATTCAAAAGAGGACACCACCCTATCATACACTCTCAAAAAAATACACTTCCGTGATGTTACGTGTTTGTCACAGTAGGTCACGTTTTTTGTCATGCTTGTACATCCATGACGATTTTATGACAGAATCAAGATAGTCATACCTGTGCTGTCATAGAAGTGTTCAATGACATTACCAAAATTATCATCATGGAAGTGTCCACTTCTATGACGATAAATCGCGCGTCACAGAAGTGCTTTCGTCAAGGGTGACCGACACGCGGCATCCACCGTAAGGGAACACTGTTAAGCTATCGGGTCCGGTTTTGGATCTGATAACCTGTTAACAGCCTGGACCAATGTGGATTTTCCACGTGTAAAATAATCATTGGCTGGAGGAAACACGTGCCAGCTCCGCGTTGGCATAGGTGTCACTCATCCAATGGGCGAGATGCGCCTATGATATGTTGACACGTGGACCGACCCATAAAGTTTAAATGGGCCGGCCCAACTAAAGGCCCATAAGAGTTTGTGGACCATAATGGGCCAGCCCAGCTAAAGGCCCACTTGATTTTGCGGACCATAATGGGCTGGCCCAGCTAAAGACCCACAAGATTTTGCGGGCCATAATGGGCTGGCCCAGGTAAAGGCCCACAAGATTTTTTTGTGCCAAAATGGACCGGCCCAGGTAAAGGCACACAAGGTTTTTTGTGGATCATAATGGGTTGGCCCAGCTAAAGGCCCATGAGATTTCACTAACATTAATGGGCCGGCCCAGCTGTAGGCCCACAAGATTTTGAGGACCCTAGGAGGCTGGCCCATTAACTGGCTGCCATGTTTTGGGCCAAATGCTGGCCCATATTTGATTCGGTCCATTCATGGCCTACCACGTTCCAGGCCTAATAATGGCCCATATGAGATCTAGCCGGTTAAAAGCCTACCACGTTCTGGGCCAAATTACAGCCCAGATCAGGTCCGACCCTTTAAGAGGCTTTGGGCTAAATTATGGTCCATATCAGATTCGGCCTGTCCACTAGACGCTATGCTTTTGGGCCCACTTGCTAAAGGCCAATTTAGTAATTCGGCCTAATATTAGTTTCGGCATGTTAAGGGCCTGTTTAACATTTTGGCCCTATATTAATTTTGGCCTGTTAAAAGCCCATCATATAGTTGGGCCTAACTACGGACCGGATTGCATCCGGCCTGCTCACAGCCGATAATTTGATTACGCCAAACAAGGACCGGGACAATTTGGCCTGTTATAAAAGCCCGTGATTTGATTTGCACAATCATGGGCCATGGTCCATTTCGGGCTGCTGCCGGCCCATGAGCTGTTTGGCACGTTTCAGGCCCAACCTACTTCTCAGCCTCCTAAAAGCCCATTGAGTTTTCTTGCGAAAAGAGGGCCGACAGTTTACTCGGCCTATTAAAGGCCCGAATCTACTAGTGGGCCAGTTTACTTTTGGCCTTTTAACGGACCAAGATGATGGGGCCCATGATGCGGATCATACATCGTGATTGCATGACGGCCCGATTACATACCATAATTTTACGGTCTGGCCGGTTTACTGCGAAGACAGGATATATATACAGTAAAATAACTGCAGCATCATGAATAAGAAAAAACGTAGACTATACAATAAAGAAATTATGGCATATTGCATCCACTGGGCATCAAAGTTCACCACTATGATAATAAAGCACAAGAAGACAACAGATTACATACACTGGGCATCAAAGATCGCCACCAGTGCAAATAAACACGCGGACAAAATAATATACAAAACCGACAACACTTCAATAGAGTTCAAGAAAGGTTAGCCCTGTTGGAGAGCTGCAGCGCAAGCAGCTGAGCAAGCTGATGAGACTGCGCTTGTTTAACACTTATATCCTCCTCAGTCTGAAAGATAAACAAACAGACAGATGACAGGTTTTGCACATAAAAGTATCAGTGCTGACAATTCATGACATTTCTTATTGGCCAATAAAGTGACACCGTTTAAAATTGCATTAACAAAATATGGTATTGTTCAGGTCAAGACATGGTAGGAAATGACATTGTGAAGGAGCTGGCAGCTTCACGACACCACTGGATTACAGATCAAGAACTCATAAGTATCAATGGTTAGTGTGTTGTCAATTTATCCCATTTCAGATTGGCAAATAAAGAGACAGTTTAAATAATAGTAGAATGATATGACATTGTCCATAGTTAGGACATTGCAGAATATGGCATTGTGTTGTAGTGGGTAGGTTCACCATACCACTGGATTACGGATCAAGAACAGAAGCACACATGCAATGCAAAAGAAGATCACTTGCTCTGTATAGTTTAATTTACATGGTATGAAGAAGGAACTTGGTTGTACAACTGAAAACTTAAATTGAGAAGGACAAACTTTTGTTTATGAACTATATAATAAACTTTAAACATGCAATTTGATGCAAACGCCAAAAATAAACAGTTGTTGCAATCATGCCTAACCAAATATACACAACAAAGTTTGAAGGCTTGAGAAGGACAAACTTACATTATTGGTGAAGACAGGCTCTATAAAGCCCTTGTCCATGCTGATGGGGGGGGGGGGGAATTCAAGAAGTTTACCACATAATCTTCTTCATAAGCATTGCCTTTATTCTACATTTTGTTAAGAGTAAATATAGATGTGATAATATATGAAAAATGGAGAATATTTAAGATAAGATGAAGAGTGATGCTACATAACAAAGTAGCTATAAATGTAAGTGCAGCAATGCAGGCAAAAGGTACAGCCAAGAGCAATGCACACCTAAACTTCTTCAGCACCATCAGTGTTATCCAACCTTCTGGTAAGAGTAAATACACAGATCTGATGTGTAGAAAATGGAGGGCAAAGGAAAATAAGCTGCAGAGTGATGGTACATGAACAACTACCTATCAATATAAGTACATTGATAAAGGACAACATGTACTTACAAGAACAATGCAGAGCTAAAAAATTTCATTGGCATTGGATATATTCTACACTAATGTAATCATTCATATAGATCAGATAATTTGGAGCGAACAATTGAGAAGCAAGCTATCATGCATACTGCTGTCACATAATGAACCAGGTATGTATGCAAGTACAGTGATACAGGACAACATGTACTAACAAGGGCAAAGTAGCGGGCAGCATATTTGCGATATCCTGTCATTCTTTTCAATCTAGAATTCTTCTTCGAGCAGATTTCTTGCAAAAAAGATCCGTAAGGCACATGCGGAAAAGTAGAAGTTCAAATTGTCATGTGATTTCATAGCCTCATCCGGGAACAAGACCAGTGCATAACAAGGTTTTTCCATTCAATGTCTTCTAAATTTAGCACAGGAGACTACACCGGAAATTTGTTTATAGACTTGCCATCGAAGTGTGATTTCCTCAGGTAACACCGATACTCCTACAATGCTTCCTTGAAAAGCACAAGCAAGCTTTGCTCGTCATGACTATCCAGATTGACCCTCGCCTAGTTACAACAATGTAATGTAAATCATTCATGTGTTCAATCAGCAGAAAACAGGAAAATGATAACCATCAATAATAGCACTTACACGTAAGTTGGACAAGAAGATGTGAAAATGGTGTTTGTCTTCACTATAATCTTCCCATGATGGGAATATATGCACGTAGTCACTAACAACATTGAAAGCATTGTATTAAACTGGGAATAACTGGAATGGGGTTCCAATCTGTAGGAATTGACCGTCTCTGCAGTTGGGATAGGTCTTCGGCCGGTGGACTTGCTGTACTTTTTGCTGGAGTGGGATTTTTCTATGGTAGGGCTGGTTCTATGGCAACTGAAATCGGTATACCTTTTGCTGGAGTGTAGGTCCTGTTCGATGGGGCTAGTGGTGTGGCCAGTGAAGTATGGGTACAGTCTACTGGAGTCGGTCCTACGTTTTCTGTCACTGGTTGTACAACCAATATAAGTGGGGTGCTTTCTGATTTCTCTGGCACCACCATGTTTTTCAAGGGCTTTGCTGGTGCTCCTTCAGGTTCGGCAATCACCCTCTTCCTTTTTGATGTCTGATGCACAAGAACAACATTTGAGTGAAAAAACATGGTATGATGACATATGGAATATGTATTGATAATGGATTGGCATGGCATCTCGACATATATGATGAGTAAACTAAGCAGATGGCGGTGCAACAAAGTAGAAGAAATGCAAGACAACATATGCAAGATACGTGCAATCAATAAAACCTTGCCAAATTAGAACATGCACCTTAATGGGTGAACAGGACAAGCCATCTGCCTTTGACTCCTTGAGGTTAGAATAATCATTAGGATCATATTGTGAACAAGAATCAACATGTGGGGAGAGTATGAGTTTCATTGTATCCAGAATGGCACTCAATGCCTTGGTGCCAATTTTGTAAGTCATTGCAGTGTTTAGCTTCAAGAGTGGACTATTGCTAGTGTGACACAAAGTAGCTACACAGATCATTGTGTAGATATAACGGGAAAACCTTAAGCATCAGAGTAAAATCAGCAAAGAGAACTTGCTGGAATATATGTGCTAGTACTGCCGGTAGAGCTAGAAAGGCTTTCGATACCAGTTCTCTTCAACTGAAGGTGCGGTATTGTTAATATCAGTGTAACTCTCAAAGGCAACATAGCTCCCCGCATTTCCTTGCTATCCTTATAGGATTCAAATGGGCAGGCCACTACAAATCCTATTCCTATGTTTACAAAATCCTACAAATCAAAGAGGCTCAAAGTGTCCATCACAACCGACCTTATAGACCTCTACACTGTAAATGTCCCTGCTCATCTTCAGTACAAGGAACATACTGTACTACTATCATACTCCCTCCGTTCCAAAATATAAGTTTTGGTACAGATTTCCACTATGGATCATATACAGATGTATCCAGATACATTTTAGAATGTAGATTCACTCATTTTTCTCCATATGTAGTCCATGGTGGAATCTATACAAAGACTTGTATTTAGGAATAGAGAGAGTACATATTAAAGAAGAACGGAAGAGGAGCATGGTAAAGAAGAGCAAGTAGATTTTGGATAATAAAATGTTGGTTGCGCAGTGCCCACACATGATGAACCAAAGCGCATTAAGAATGCAACTCCTTGTTGTCTCTCGACCATTTCAGGCGGTTGGATGAAGATCCTACGTCTCCTAACCCCTTTTCTTCCTCGTCTCTGATTGTTCCCATAAAGAACACCGCACGGGCCGCCGGCCGGACCACCGGCCCCCACCGCCTGTGTTCCTCTGCCACCCCCACCCCCAACCCCCGCCCCCACCTGCGTCGAGTTTTCTTCATTCGGCGAGGCCCCCCCCCCCCCCCCCCCCCGACAACCACCCGAGCTCCTTCGTTCGCACCGGTGAACTCCGGCGAGCTCTAAAAAATCGACTGAGCCAATTTTGTAATTTAGTCTACTGTGATTTAACTAGTGTGGAATATAAAAGGGGAAAACCATAATCATTGGAAGTATAGTGTTGAGCGTGCCATGGCAGATCTGAAGGTGCAAACCGGACAAAGGCAACTTTGCAACCAAGACAAGAAATAAGAGTAAAGCAGTGGCGATCTATTTTCTTGTTGCAATAAATAAGTTGACCAGATACGAAAGAGTACCGCCTCTGGTGCGGCGCCGTGTATGCATCTGCTGAGAATTTGATGGTGCTGCGGTAGCGATGGCTGTCGGCAGTGTGGAAGCAGATCTAGGAGGACAATGGCGGGGATGAAGCGAGAGGACGGGATGCAAGGATCCTGGTCTGAAGCCGTGGATGAGAGAGGTCGATCTCTTGTAATGGACGGCGGCGTCGGGGTATCAGCCCCGACATGGTGGAGGAGGATGCGGTGGATGGGGTGGCCGACGAAGGAGGCTGGGGTGGAGAGGGTGTTTTGGCACCCACGGAGTACGAATGGGGAAAAGGGATGTAGAGAGGAAGGGAGGAACCACGTATTCAGGGCACGCTTGTCTCAAATGCAAGGAAATTTACAAACTTAGCCCCCATTTCAAATTTCCTACATCACATCGATAGTAGTCGGTTGGGAATAGGACGGTAATCTCGCGTACACCGAATATTTGTCGAAGAGATTTTGTTTTTGGCGCTCACCGTGTATGAATCAGGGAGGTAGTCGATTTCGGTCAAGGACACACTGTGTTTTGGTGCCCACCGTGTATGAATCCGGGTCAGAGGCGGTTATGTCATGTTTGGGTGAAATTACAAACCTACCCCTATCGAAACCTATAGAAATCCAGCAGATGGGTTTTGCGTGGCAGGGATAGGCAGTAGTAATTTTCATCTCGCAGATTTTTGTTTCGGGCGGTTACTACGACTTTCCCCGCTTCGTTCAAATTTTCTAGAGTGCATGTTTACCGTGCCAACTCAATTCGAATCCCATTTGTATTCTATTTTTTCGGGCGGGATCCATTTTCGATTGGAATTAAATTCTATATACATCATTTTTTATATATACTTTCAAAAGCACAACAAAGAATTCTGCTCCTTTATATTTATAATATGATTTACAAATACAATGATCTCAAACTCATAAGGTTGAATTAGAAAAATGTAAACCAAATTATGTTCTACTAAAAATGTATGGATCAGTAATATCTACATATTAAATAACATAGATGCGCGTGAATTCATATGAGTATGCATGTTTGATAGATCAATTTTGGTTCGAGTATGGATTACATGTATCATCATCTCGAATTGAAATATTTAAATCCCTTTTATGTTCACTCCTTTCACGCCCATCTCTCTCGCATGCATGCTCCTTCATGTAGCTATCACTCTCATTTTCAAACATGGTCTCTTGACATATCCCTTGAGAAGTGTCACACTCTCCCGATCATTATACATTACACGGTTTTCATTATCTCTCACGTCTCTACTGTTCTCTGGTATCACTCGGTACCTAAGCTTTCTTTTTCACCGCCACACACCTAGTCTCCACTCGTCTTTCACTTTGTCTTTCTCTCTATGGGATTCTCTCACACACCCTATATGTCTCTAGATATGACTCATACCACTAAAATTACTCTCTCTCTCCCGTAGACACAACATTTGTTGTGGTCTCCTTTTCGTCTCCATCCCAGACTGACATTATTCATTTGTTTACCGATCAGACAGACCCCCTCTCTCACACACACAAACACAACTCCTGCTTCCACTCCCCTTCCCGACTACCGTCTCTCTCTCACACACACAAAACTCTCGCTTTCGCACCCCTGACTCATATTTCTCTCACAAACATTTATCGACTAGCCTCTAGATAGGTTTATACACCCACACACTCGTGCTTCCACTATCACATACATGTCTCTCTCCTACTCCTTGTATCTATGCAGCTTTTTCTTCCCTTCTTGAGACACACCCTCTCGATCGTGCACACACACACTATCGCCTCATTTTAAGCTGATACCTCTTGCAGACACAATCTTTGTGTCTTTGTCACACATGCACTCCGTCCTCCTCCACTCTCCCTCTCTCACTCACACACATGGGCTTTTTGCAACAACTAGCAAGCTGCCCATGCGTTGCACGAAACATCAAGATGCATTTGTATGGGTAGTTTATCTTGTGAGGGGAAAGGATGAATGAGGGAAGGCCTTCTTGGCAAATGTGGAGAGGGGTGTGGGTATCTTTTTGCAAAATTGCCATAGTTTCCTTCCTATCCGTCAGATATAGATCGGACGGCCTATATTGCAGGATGGCAGGCACACGATCATTACCTACTATGCTTTTTATAAGAGTAGGGATAAAAACAGAGTTGGTGATGATGGTGGGCTTGCCATCCTGCAATGTAGGCCATCCGATTTGTATCTGACGGATAGGAAGGAAAATATGGCAATTTACCCACACTCCTCACCACATTTGCAGATAAGGCCTTCCCTCATTCATCCTTTTCTCCCACAAGATCTTGATGTTTCGTGCAACACACGGGCATCTTGCTAGTAAGAGTAGAAATTAGACATATACCACTTCTCGAATCTTCAAACCAACAACATTCCTCCCTTATCTCATCAAAACCGCCAAAGGAATATATTTTGAGTGAAACATAACATATTTTTAGTGATATACGTATTTCAAGACTAGACTTTTTTCTATCAAATCAGTGAATATGTATTAATCTACTTTGATCGTGTGGCAACGCATTGGCACATTGCTAGTAGTTATTATAGTTTTTTGGACACCAGACAAACGGTGGAGTAGATATACAAAGAGAAGAGGCGCACGCGCGCATTTGGTCTCTCGCTGTCTCGCACACATGAGTGTTACATAAAGGCAACGTTAACAAATAAACCCTAAAACCCTAGTTGCACAATTGTTGCATTCACGTGTACCGGGTTCATGGTGGGGCACCTTTGTAGGAATAGTCAGCTCGCGTGATAATTTGATCCGTAGGAGTTGATGCTCGGGACCACAGGTGAACGGCTTGGAGGCGATGGCTTGCCAGTTGCCATGGATCGAGTAGCCATGTTTAAAATATCATTTTTAGCGGGGTTAAGAGTTCTGATTTTCAATGGCGCGTTATAAGTACTAAGTAGTTTTTAGAACGATTGGTATGGAGCGAAAATGGAATTCATAGTACTACGTACCTCCTTGGCGTATGGTTGTATGGGTTTATGTTGTGAGATGTTGAACCTGGTAGTTCTAGGGAAAATACTATGGTTTAGGTTTAGATGCTAGTTTTCAGTAATGAAAATCGGAAGGGGGAAACCCTTCTTTTATTAAAAAAACTACTACCTCCATTCTTGTTTACTAGTCCCCATCGTATTTTGGGTCAAAGTTTGTCCATGTATTTTACTTGTAAAATGTGAATGGAGAACGAGATTTTGTTATACCCAAACAAAAAAGGACTGGAGGGAGTGATTGCTCTGACACGGATGTGACCTCTCATAGCGCAGGCAATGAACCGGCGTGCCGGCCAAGAGGGCTGAGGGAGTCCTGGATAAGGGGGTATCCGGACAGCCAGACTATATTCATCAACCGGACTATAGAAGCGTCAAGATACAAGACTCAAGACTTCGGCTCGTGTCCGCATGGGACTCTCCTTTGCGTGGAAGACAAGTTTGGCGATCCGGATATTATGTTTCCTTCCTTGTAACCGACTCCATGTAAACCCTAGCTCTCCGGTGTCTATATAAACTGGAGAGGATGGTCCTTAGAAGGCCAATCACATTTACAATCATACCATCATAGGCTAGCTCTTAGGTTTAGCCTCTACGATCTCGTGGTAGATCTATTCTTATATTCCACATATCTTGAGTATTAATCAAGCAGGAAGTAGGATTTTACCTCCATCGAGAGGGCCCGAACCTGGGTAAACATTGTGTCCCTTGCTTCTTGTTACCATCAGCATAAGATGCACAGATCGTGACCCCCTACCCGAGATCCGCCGGTTTTGACACCGACATTGGTGATTTCATTGAGAGTTCCTCTGTGTCGTCGCTTCGAGGCTCGATGGCTCGTCTCGTTGTCGAGGACGACATCACCTGTGGGCGAGCGCTGGCTATAGGCCAGACCCTCTGACTTGGCGGCTTCGTTATGACCGCCCCATCGGCTATCGTGCCGATGATGGCCTCTCGGGTGATCACGCATAAACTTCGCATTGATTCGGAGCTTGTCGAACTGATGGATCCGATGGAGCTCTCCTCTCTTAATGAGATCTTGGATTGCATCGCCACTTTGGGAGTCGCTACGAACTATGACCGGATTGGGCTTAAACCCGACTAGAGGGACATTAGATCCCCGCCGGCCACCCATGAGATAGAGGTAGTGGAGGAACCACACGTGGGTTGTTCCTCAACTTTGAGTACAAATTATGCCCGGATCACCGAACTCAGTGAGCCGAACACCCACCCAAAGGAATACGTGTCCCAGGTCCCGGACTTAGAATCGGGCGCTGGGCCAAGGGGATTAGGTAATATTCCAGATCCCGAACTGTCAGGCTCGGCACTTACCGTGCCCCCGGGCGTCAGATCGGATCAAAATCTGGATTCAGCCAACGACGCCCGCTCGTACTTGATCCGTCTCTCCCGTGTCCGGCAGGAACCCCAGGAGACGGTACATCGCTACTGGGCCAGATTCCTCCTTGCTCTTAATAAGGTCAAGGACTGCCACGAGTTGGACGTAGTCTCTCTTTTCTGCAGGAACTAAACAAACAAAGGACTCCTTAATGTTATAAGTCGCCATGACATAGTGCACTTTACAGACTTAGCAACCATAGTACAAAAGTACTATGCGATGGAAAGTGCCTGGAAAACCCAAACAGAATTTTGGGACAGTACGGCCCTCACCGAAATCTTTGTCCGAACTAAACGGCCGAACTCTCGTAAGTCGACCAACTCAATTCCCAAGAAACCAAAACCTGCCCCAGGGCGTGGAACCGTATTGGAGGAATGGCTCAACGGGTCGTGTAAGCTTCACAGCACGCCGGATGCAACGCCGACCCATAGCCTCAGAGCATGTTGGATACTTCGGCAGGTAGCTAAGAGTGGTCAGGATCTCCTCGAGAGCCATAAAGCAGAACCACATCCCGCCAAGGAACACAATACGGTGCTGATGGTCTTGGAGACCTTCGCCTCAAACAATAGGCGCAAGCGAGTGCATTGAAGCTCCGCTGAAATTTGCCATGTGGCAAAGGTAAACACGTGGAACAACATTGCTATAACCTTCAATGCCAGTGACGAACCCCAATTCCAGTCCATCCGGGAGCCGACCGCCCTAGTCCTCAGCCCAATAGTGGATGGCTTTCGGCTCACTAAAGTACTCATGGACGGCGGAAGCGGATTAAACCTAATCTATGAAGAAACACTCAAGAAGATGGAGATTGACAAAAGCCGCATTGAACAAAGTGGCACGACCTTTAGGGGAATCATCCCTAGTCGGGAGGCACGGTGTGCGGGAAAAATCACACTTGATGTGGTATTCGGTACCCCAGAGAATTACAGGTCCGAAGAAATCACCTTCCAAGTGGCTCCTTTCAACAGCGGATACCACACCCTTCTAGGGCGGGACGCGTTCACGAGCTTTCAAGCCATACCCCACTACGGGTACATGAAGCTTAAAATGCTCGGACCCAATGGAATCATCACTCTAGCTAGTGATCCGGACATCGCACTCCGTGCCGAAAACAATACCACAGCGCTGGCCTTGGAAGCATTATCCGAAGCACTAGCGGCAGAAGAATTAACCATGCTAGGCACCACTGTGGACAGGGATGACGTGATACTCGACAAGCGACCCAAGTCCACCTCATTCAAACCCGCAGATGAGATAGTCAAATTCCAAGTCCACCCAATGGACCCCACGAAGACAGCTTCCATCGGGACACATTTGAACCCCGCTATGGACGCCGCATTGCGCGACTTCTTGCGCGAGAATTGGGATATCTTCGCCTGGCACCCATCGGACATGCCGTGCATCCCACGTGGATTGGTCGAACACAGTCTCAACACACTGAAGGGATACAAACCTGTTAAACAGACCCTAAGGTGGTTTTCGGAGCCCAAACGACAAGCCATTGGGTAGGAGCTAGCCAAGCTACTTGAGGCCGGATTCATCAGAGATATCAAACATCCGGATTGGCTGGCGAACCTGGTAATGGTACCAAAGAAGGACAAATCCTGGTGCCTGTGCGTCGACTTCAAAGACCTTAACAAGGCTTGCCCCAAGGATCCCTTTCCCCTCCCTCGCATCGATCAAATCATCGATGCCACAGCCGGACACAACTCGCTGTGTTTCCTCGACGCATACTCTGGATACCATCAAATAAGGAAGGTAGAGTCCGACCAAGCTGCAATAGCTTTCATAACGCCATATGGCCCTTTCTGCTTCAACACTATGCCTTTCGGGCTTAAGAATGCCGGAGCAACCTATCAATGCATGATTCAAACATGCCTGGAAAAGCAAATCGACAAAATAGTGGAGGCATACGTGGACGACGTAGTCGTAAAAAAAGACACGTCGAAACCCTAATTGATGACTTGAGGCTTACGTTCGACAACTTACGAACATACGACATCAAGCTGAATCCGGAGAAATCCGTTTTCAGCGTACCCTCTGGAAAACTGCTGGGCTTCATCATTTCTAATAGAGGAATTGAAGCTAATCCGGCAAAAATCCGATCTTTGTCATAGTTGGCTATACCAACAGAGCTCAAACACATCCAGAAACTAGCTGGATGTGTGGCTGCTTTAAGCCGCTATATCTCCAGATTAGGAGAAAAGGCATTGCCTCTTTATCGCCTCCTTTGGCGCACCGAACACTTCGTGTGGACGGACACAGCCGCGGCCGGACTAGATGAAATAAAGACCTTATTGGCCAGTAATCCAGTCCTAACAGCACCAACTATCGGCGAACCTATGCTGTTGTACATAGCTGCAACACATCAAGTTGTAAGCGCAGTACTCGTCGTCGAACGAGAGTTTGACGGATACAAATTCCCGCTACAAAAGCCGGTTTATTACGTATCCACAGTCCACACCCCATGCAAAGCCCGGTACCCACACTATCAAAAAATAGCATATGCGGTCTTCATGTCATCCCGGAAGCTACGATGCTACTTTCAAGAGTGTTCGATTACAGTGGCCTCCGAAGTACCGCTAAACGACATAATAAATAACCGTGATGCCATGGGCCGAATTGCCAAATGGGCCATCGAGCTCCTTCCGTTTGACATAACATACAAGCCTCGGCGGGGTATCAAGTCGCAAGTATTAGCTGACTTTGTCGCCGAATGGACGGAAGTCGAACTCCCTAAAGAGTACGGCATGTACTCTAACTGGATCATGCACTTCGATGGCTCTAAAATGCTGGCCGGATTGGGAACAGGCGTCGTCCTGACCTCTCCCACCGGAGACATGGTCCAATACGTCCTCCACATATTATACACAGACTCCAACAATGCAGCCGAATACGAGGCTCTGTTGCACGGTCTTCGAATGGCAGTCTCTATGGGCATTCAACGCCTAGAAGTGCGCGGAGACTCAAACCTCGCAATATCACAAATAACTGGAGACTTTGATGCCAAGGATCCGAAAATGGCGGCCTATCGCAATGTCGTCCTTAAAATGTCAGCTCGGTTCGAGGGGCTGGAATTCCACCATGTGGCTCGAGAAAACAATCAAGCGGCAGACGTCCTTGCCCACATCAGCTCTAAACGCGACCCCGTCCCACCAAACATATTCCTGGAAAGACTGTTCAAGCCATCCATGGTATGGGAAGGCGAATCCGGCAATACCAGCACGGATCCGAATACATCCCCAGATTCCGAACTATCAGACATAGTCGGAGGTTCTACCACTGAAATAACATCGCCAGCCCATGAAATAATGGCTGTCATCGCCGCGTGGACTGAGCCTTTCTTGGCCTACCTAAATAGGCAAGAGCTCCCTGAAGACCAAAACGAAGCATGCTGCATTGTCCGGCGTTCTAAAGCTTACAAAGTCCATGAAGGAGAGCTCTATAAGAAAAGTGCTACCGGAGTGCTCCAAAGGTGCATCTCCGAAGAGGAAGGCGGCAGCTCTTGGCTGAGATCCATGCCGGACTGGGCGGGCACCACGCTGCGGCTCGAGCACTAGTCACCAAGGCCTTACGTACATGTTTCTATTGGCCGATGGCCCGAGCAGATGCACAGGATCTTGTCCAACATTGCGTCGGTTGTCAACTCTTTGCCAATCAGAGTCATATGCCCCCTACCGCTCTCCAAACAATCCCCATAACTTGGCCCTTCGCGGTCTGGGGGCTGGATATGGTCGGACCCCTTAAAGGGGGAAGCCATAAGAAAAAATACCTATTGGTCATGGTTGACAAGTTCACCAAATGGATAGAAGCCAAACCAGTGAAAACGGCCGAATCCGGACCAGTCATAGACTTTATATCCGGGGTCATACACCGATATGGTGTCCCCCACAGCATCATCACCGATAATGGCTTAAATTTTACAGCCGATGAAGTGAAAGCTTGGTGCAGCAAAATGGGCATTAAGCTCGACTATGCTTCCGTCTACCACCCTCAAACAAATGGTCAGGTCGAAAGGGCAAATGGTCTCATCATGAGCGGCATCAAACCCAGACTAGTGCGATCCTTGACAGAGTTGGATACACATTGGGTCGAGGAGCTCGACTCCATACTCTGGGGGCTGCGGACCACACCGAATTGCACCACCGGATACACACCATTTTTATGGTGTACGGCACGGAAGCGGTACTACCATGCGACATAATACATGATTCGCCACGCGTATCCATGTACGAAGAGAAGGAAGCCGAGTTAGATCGGCAGGATAATTTGGATGCCCTGGAGGAGGAGCGTGATGTCGTTAAGGCTCGTTCCGCATTCTATCAGCAACAGGTTCGATGATACCAAAGCAGAGAAGTGCGGGCCAAAACTTATAATATTGGCGAACTTGTTCTATGCTTACCAGAGAAGAAGAAGGACAAGCTCAAACCCAAGAGGGAAGGCCCCTTCATCATCGACAAAGTTCTCACCGGAGGAGCGTACCGCTTACGTAATGCGTCCGATAACAGACTCGAGCCGAACCCATGGAATGCGGCCAGACTCCGGAGATTCTACGCCGAGCGCCGAAGTCAGTGTTCGTCTCCTTAAACCTCCTTTTTCAATTATGCTCCCCCCTTTTTTTCTTTTTTTCCTTTCTCGATCCCTTCCCTTTCACACACAGTATGCAATACAGTGTGGATTCCCGGATTATCCGGCCGCACTATGTGTGTAAACTTTACCTGGGGGCTTCCTGTACGGAAGCTTAATATAAATTACTTTCAGGGCTCTTTGCCCGTCACACATGCGTTTCTATTTCCATGTGCGCCTTTTCTTCACCATTATATGCATCGATATGACTTAAGACGTGGCCAAGCTGGGTTGCCTGGCTCCTGTGTTTATGCCCTACGTTCCCGTTAATTCGGCTAGGGCATAAGGGGAGCACCTCTGCGATTGTTACTGCCGGTTGAGCGAGATGTGTACCTCAGACTGGGTGAAGCCGAAAGCTAGTTTCCTTAAGAGAATATTCGGTCGGTGAACAAAAGATGTCTTCTTTTATTATAACATTAATCCCCAGAAGTTTTGTATCCTGCGCTTTGGTTCGCAATCCGTACATGTGCCTTGACACATGGTTACCCAGGGAAAGGAACACTTAATGGAACTATTCTCCCTGGAAGATGTTTCTTGCTAACCATGAAATATAACATAACTAGTTGGGTACTTGTCTGTTCAAGCACTTATGACCCCTACGCCTGGTCTCCACGCATACTCCGGTTTTATATAACCGAGCGAGTATTAGGGGACACCCCGGACTTTAGGACCCGGGGGCTGAAGCGAAAAGGTCCGCCACGACAAATGATTTTAATCCGGCTATGGGCTACTTATGTCCATCAAATTACAGAGTCATTTGGACTGATTATATTCATCCTCTATACCATCCAACAAGCTATCTAACCTACAATCCTATTGAGAATACTTTGCGTCTAGCGCCACCTGGTCATATACCAGACTCACGGGGATTTCTTGCCCATCTGGCCCGGCCTTTCCAACTTCGGCCGTATGGTTCGGGTCCAGCTTGGTGTAGCGCGTCTTCACCATCGCCCATGCTTCTATTGCACCTTGCCGGCAGGCGGATATCTTCCACAAATGGAAGCGGTGCCGTGCTCCCTGAAGCATGTCCACAAGCCCCCCCATGCCTTTTGGCAGGGAGCTTGATGGGCACAAAGACCGTGCAATGCCCCGCATCACTTGCCGAGCTCGCTCGTACAGTTGTGAGAGGTCCTGCAGTAAATCACCTGCAGAAGCGGGCATCTCCTCCTCAGGGCAACCCATCAGCATTCCTGCAAATATAACTTTTTCAATATGCTTCCTCGCCAAACTATACTACAGTTCATTTAGGCACTTACGATAAATGCCACGGAGAAGCCTTCTATTCTCCTTCACGGAGTCCGCCAGCTGTGCACAGACGTCTTTCAATTCCATGTCCAGCCGAACATTGGCATCCTGGAGATTATTCTTATCATGCTTCACTTGCGTTAGAATGCGCTCAGCGGCCATTAGTTGCCTCTAGAGATGCGACTCGTCATCCCCGCCGCCCTCCGGATTTACTCCGGGTTGCCTACAGAACTTTATGTTAAATTCGTCATACTAGGTAGTTGCCAAGTGGTGCATTTTCATAAAATTCGGATAAATATTACCACATGAGGCCTTCTGGGATTCCTCTAGCTTGGCAACTGTGGCCCTCAGTTGGGTCTTGCACTCCTCTAGCTCCCGAGACAATTGCTCATTCTTATCTACCAGAACCTACGCAGGAATTGATACTTAAAACTGTTGCTTCAACCGTTTCAAGTCTCAGGGGCTACTGCTATATATATGCTAATCAAGCTTTCTTACCCGTATATCTTTAGTATACTGGACTGTCGCCCGAGTGAGTCCGCTTTGAGCAGCTCGGATGTATGCGTCTCCTGAATTGAAGGCATTAAACGCCTCTTCGGAAAAGATGTTGTTGCAAAGCACGGCCCGTCGACGCCGATGATGCATGGTGCTCTCTACCTCCGAATTTGTGGCAGAGAGCATGTGTGCGTCCTCTGTCGGAGGACTACGTGGCGTCGGCCCTACGTTGGCCTCCTCTCTCGGAGTTGGTCCTGGAGCCCGACTGGTGGAGGTGTGGTTGTCAGGATCTCTGGACACTGTCCGGATATTCGTCTTCCTGCCAAGATGTACAACGGGCACTGTTATACTTCAAACAACAACAAATTACATGACAAGTAGTTTTCTTACCTCTGTAAAGGCGTGTCGGTTCTAATCGCCTTCCTCTTGAGCCTACCCAATCCGGACACCTACGGCTGATGGGTCCCTAGGGGCTCGGCCCTGCGCTCCGAACGTCGCTTCTGCAAAAGCACGACATGTCAGGGATAAGGTGTGACACCAGGAAAGAATCCTCTTCGGAGGATTGAGTTTTTGGCTTGGCTTACGCGCGACGAAGGTAATAGTCCGGGATAATTAGCTACGATAGCTACCGGGGCGCCGTCACGGCTCGCCCGATAAAATATCCCGTCGACAAGCTCCACGGCCGCATCTGGGTCTTCTTCGAGTCCCGGATCCAGGGCCCTTTCGGGGTCCTATGGCTGCGGGGAAGGGCTGGAGATTCCTTCCACGTCCCTCCTTAGTTCCTGCTCAGAAAATGCAGGTAACTTTAGCAAAGTACGCCACAATAAGTGAAGCGATTAAATAAATGACGACTTACCCAGTTTGGGGGGTTGTACATGGAGAATCTGTCTCGCGGTTTGATACGAAGGAATTCTTCCTCTTCTCCTTTGTATAGGTCGGATAGTATCCTTGCCAGTGCGGCGGGGGAGTCCTGACCCTTACGGCCACAGCGGGTGGCATTGTCTGTCCCGTTGTAGTGCCACATGGGATTGCTCCGGTATTGAAGCAGTTGCACTCCCCGCATTATGCATATTTCCATCACCTCGACTATCGTCAGTCCGGATTTGGCCAGTAACTTTATCCTACTCATCAGGAAATGTACTTCCTGGGAATCCTCTTCTCGGGAGCCGCGGGGGCTCCAGCTTAGACGTGCCCTCGTTAGGGTGTTACTGAATTTGGGGAGTCCTGTCCGGACTGGATCCGGAAGGGGAGCATCGTCGATGTAAAACCACTCTGAAGTCCAGTTATCTGGTGCCTTCTTGGGAGTACCGGATAGGTATCCGGTCTCAGCGATACACCATATTTCGGCCCCGCCCACTTGACATAGGGATTCTCTCTGGTTGCGGGGAACAAGGCAAAATAGCTTCTTCCACAGTCCGAAATGAGCCTCGCAGCCTAGAAGTAGCTCGCAAAGGGCGACGTACCCTGCTATATGCAGTAAGGAGGCTTGGGTAAAGTTGTGCAACTCGAGGCCGTAGAACTCCAGAAGGCCACGAAGGAACGGGTGAATAGGAAACCCGACACCCCTTAACACATGCGGAATTAAGCATACCCGCTCCTATGGGGATGGATTGGGGGATCTCTCCGCTTGTTTTCCGCCGTTATAGGTGGCCACTCCGGCTCGGACAGGGACCATGAACACTGGCGGGACGAGTCCTTGGGTTTGTAACTTTACCAAACGGCTATAGGAAACTGAACACTCTCCCCAGTCCCTCGGCTTGGGGCAAGGGGAGCAAGCAGAAGAGCTGCGACGACCAGCCATGTTGGGGTGGTTTTTTCTGGGCACTCTGTTGGATGCTTTCTCGAGGAGGGAGAGTGAGGTTTGGATCTGGGAATCCCCGTCTCTTCAAATAGACGGTTAGCCCGAAAGATTGAGGGTGGCAAATGCAAAAATGCCTTGACTCCTCGCATTCGCTCGACACGTGGAAATGGTCATTATTGAAGCACTGAATCTGAGGAGTACAAAGTTGATGAAGATGTCAGACATTGTTCGTCGTAATGGGAACATTGGAGTATTCAGAGAAGGAACACGCCTTGCAATGCCGAAGACAAGACTGCGCTCCGGACTCATCGTTGTTGAAGCCTGGTTCAGGGGCTACTGAGGGAGTCCTGGATAAGGGGGTATCCGGACAGCCGGACTATATTCATCGTCCGGACTATAGAAGCGTCAAGATACAAGACTCAAGACTTTGGCTCGTGTCCGGATGGGACTCTCCTTTGCGTGGAAGACAAGCTTGGCGATCCGGATATTATGTTTCCTTCCTTGTAACCGACTCCAAGTAAACCCTAGCTCTCTGGTGTCTATATAAACCGGAGAGGATGGTCCTTAGAAGGCCAATCACATTTACAATCATACCATCATACGCTAGCTCTTAGGGTTTAGCCTCTACGATCTCGTGGTAGATCTACTCTTGTATTCCACATATATTTAGTATTAATCAAGCAGGAAGTAGGGTTTTACCTCCATCGAGAGGGCCCGAACCTGGGTAAACATTGTGTCCCTTGCTTCATGTTACCATCAGCGTAAGATGCACACGTCGGGACCCCCTATCCGAGATCCGCCGGTTTTGACACCGACAAGGGCCTCACGCGTTGCAGGCCCGACTGAGCACGCCTCCTCGCCGCGTGCAACCGGCTTTAGACTGCCCCGCCTGCCTTCATTTAATCCGCGCGTGTGCCGGCAACAAGTCCTTCCGCGAGCCGGCCGACATTTTATAACACAAAAAATGACTAAAATATAATTAATTTATGCATGGTCTTGACTTGTTGTGCTCGCACTGGTAGAAAGAACTAGTAGAGGTTTTTCTTTATTTATAACTCTCCTCACGTTTTTTGGGGCTTTGAAGTGAATCATGGTTGTGGACATTATGTATGAATGTGTAGATATCTGTGAACTTGAGTTTGATGTGGAAGTTGAACTTGGAATGTCAGGCTTGCGCGTGAACTATATCATGTGCAATGCTTCATCTATTATTGTTTGGAAAGTAATTGCTGTATTACATGACCCGAAAATATATATTTTGTGCAACATCAGTAGATGCACGAACATCACAACAGGCATGCTGACTGGATAAACATTTGAACCTAGCTATTATGAAGGAAATTTTCTATTGACAACAATTTTAGATACCAGGAGATGCCTAGCCTCCTCTGCCTCTGCTAGCTTATTCTGGCTTCTTCCATCTCTTCTTTGGCTTGGGTGAAGAGAGCATCTGATTGCTCTTTTCGCTTCTTTGGGAACTCAACTACATTCTCAAGGGCTGCTGCACGCTTTCTTTCAGCCTTTACTAGAGCCACGAGGACACGAACAGCTGACGACTCCACCTAGCTTGTGTGTAATACAACATCATCTAGGAATTTGCACCTTGTGTCTAATCCAGCATCATTAGGGAACTGTCACCTTGTGTGTAATCCAGCCTCATTTTGGAAACATGATCTCGAGGTTGACCATACTTCCCTCTTTGTAGGAACTGCATCCTGACATGAAGTTACTTATTTTTTAGATCAATACTCAGAGCAACCCAGATCCATTTAGTAGAAGCCAGATAAACACAACTCGGTGAAGTGAATTCAAAAAGGAAAAAATAAAAACATACTACAAGGTGAGAACACCCGCTTCCTACATCAAGCTAAAAACGAAAGCATTAGGACGATTAAGACTCTTCTTATTACACATCAAAGAACATGAGGCTTAGGAGAAACAGAAACTAGAACATATACACATCGAAGAACACGAGGCTAAACGAAAGTAATTGAAAGGGTGTTACTTACCAAAGCTCGTTTTACAGGTTCGATGCAGCTCCTCTTTAACTTGCCATGCTCCTTGAAGATGTCCCCAATATCCCGTCTTCGGTCTTCATTGCTCCTCTGCATGTTTGCACTCATGGTTTTAAAATCTCAACATGGGAAGAAAAATATACTATACTAGTAATACTCGCGCATCTTGTGGGCAACATTAAAGCACTCATTTGCCATCTTAGAGCATCTCCAACAGAATCGCAACACGCGGCGCTTTAAATAAGCATTTACAGTGCTGAGATCGAGAAGTAGAGAGACTAGAGAGTAGAGGATAGTTCTCAGCATTGATAGATAAAAAATAGATAATTCAACTACTCCACTTCATCCGACTCCTCCTCGGTGATGTCCTCCTCCGACGTCTAACTGTAGGCGTGAAGATACTGATCGTCGTCGGATTCCCAGGGTGACGCTGCTCCTAGCCTCATGTTGAATTGAGCGTCCGCTTTTCTCCTACGCTTGTCCTCGTCATAGGCGGCTCGCTCCACCCTCCTCTTATCCCTCTCCGCCCTCCTTTGCGCGTAGAACTCGCGATCCTTGATGATGTCCTGCGGGAAGCGTTGGCACCACAGTGCCATGGATTCCTCGTCCATCTTGGCGATACCGAGATGGTGCTCCCGCATCCGGTTGTCGCGACGATCCTCGTCGGTGCTTAGCCGCAGCAGAGGCGCGAGCTCCTTCGCCCGCTCCCGAGTCGGCACGTTGGGGAAGTTCAATGTTCGATGAGGCCACCGGAGGCTCCACGCCGCCGCGTCGTACGCGCGGGCGGCCTCATTGGTGGTGTTGAAATTGCTGAGGTCGAGGCGCATCCCGCGGAATCGGATCTCGGCGGAGAAGCCACCGGAGGGGCGCGCGCGGACGCCGCGGTATCCCCAAGTTTCCTGGCGACGTGGCGGCATGGTGGCTTGGCAGAGCCAAGGCAAGAAAGAGCGGGGAGAGAGCGGTGGCGAGCCACAGAGTGGGGAGAGCGGTGGCAAGGCATAGATTGGTGGGAGGGCGTTGGATTTTATAAAGCGCGCCGGACGCCGCGGGCCAAAACTAGCGCACGCCCGACCGCTTTTTCCCCCGCGCGAGCGAACCTTTCCCGACGTCTCTGCTATCTTTACTCTCTTCTCTACTGTTATATTTATTTTATATTTAATATTTTTCTATACTTCTCTACTGTCTACTTTTTTTCTCTATACTTTTTCTTATAAAAAACAGAGTTGGTGATGATGGTGTGCCTGCCATCCTGCAATATAGGCCGTCCGATTTATATCTGACAGATAGGAAGGAAACAATGGGAATTTTGCAAAAAGATACTCATACCCCTCTCCAAATTTTCAAATAAGGCCTTCCCTTGTTCATCCTTTTCCCCCACAAGATAAACTACTCATACAAATGCATGTTGATGCGTGCAACGCATGGGCATCTTGCTAGTTCTAAAAAACTTTCCATCATTTCCCACACTACTGGTTGCAGATGAAAAACCTACCCAAGCATAGGACGATACAGGAGCGATGCACAATTACAAGATGATATTCTGTTGGAAAATGGAGGCTATAACCAATTACTTTTACGGGAACAATAGCGCCTAGGAAATTTGAAGTGTAGGTATGAACAAAATTGGAACTGCACATGTACTGCTAAGTGATTCAATACACACATTACCAATCGAGGAGGAGAACGATTGTCGCGGCGTCCTCTGTGAGTCATGGTCAGCAACGGGAGTCAGTTCATTGTCCATGACGGTGGTGCTTCTGCGCTTGGCGTCGGCTTCCGGGAAGCAGATCCGAGACCGTGGAAGACGATGCCGGGGAAGAGGCTCCGTGTACGACGACGACGGTGGACCGGCTCCAGTGCGGCGTACGAGGTCGTCGATGAGGCAGATGCGCTGCGGTGGATGAGTGCGCCGATGTAGAAGGGGAGGAGCACGAAGGCTGCGGTGCCATGGAGAAGTCTATTTTGTAGTGGGGATAGAAAATGGGGAGTATTCAGGTGTACTACTCTGGGTGCCAGGGTGGGGTTGGCTGGGTAGGGTGAACCTGAAGTTACCAAAACAGCCCCCTACCAAGCGTCATCCATAGGCCTGTTCTGAAGGCTATGATGGTAACTTCCCATTGCTTGAATCAGGGTCGCGGGAGATTTTCATGTCGACCTCAAAATTTTGTGACACTGAACTCCCCGTGTGGCGTGTTGAATGATTCGGCTAAGCAACTAGCGATTAGTACTAGTAAACTCTGCATATTAGGTTTGACCGAAGTCAAACTTCCTAAAGATTGACCAAGTTTATAGAAAAATATAAACATTTACCATAAAAAATATGTATGGTGTGAAAGTACATTCAATAATGAATCTAATGGTATTTATTTGTTATTGTATATGTTAATATTTTTTGTTATAAGCTTTCCGAGAGTTTACAAAACTTGACTTTGACCAATGCTAATACACGGACTTCAATAAAATCAGAGGGAGTACACATTTGTTTTCTTAGTTTGTAGTGAACTAATCATTTGTTGAAATTGTGAAATAAATATATTAGGCTACCAACTTCGAATGTAATGGTCTATACAATTCAATAGTTACAATCATTGTCGAATTCTAAGATGCATACAAGGTCTATAGTACTTCACAACATGCTCAAACTCACATAATCCCAGTCAAATGAGAATCTAATGCATTTCATAGTTATTACTTTGTAGGATGCAACAAAACCAACCATAACTCTACATCAGCCATTATAAAAGCAACATTTTGAACATATCCCAATGTGTGAATGAAACATGCAGAGAGAGCTTGCGAAGATGGAGCAGATAGGGTGGGAAAGATTGTATGTATGTGGACGAGAGAGTAGGAGACAAACCTAACGAGATAGAGAGAGAGATAGAGAGAGAAAGAGAGAGCAAGAAGTTAGGTCTGTGAGAAAGTTGGAGACATGTAATATACGTGAGATGCGTGTGCATCTGGATTCTGTATACGTGGAAGGAGAAGAGACAATAGGTTTGATGAGAGAGTTGGAAAACATGGACGAGAGGGGAAGGATCTCGTGGATTGAGTGATTGATAATTTTGAGCGGGGGAGAGAGGGAGTTGGTAACTTCGTGCGAGAGAGAGAGAGAGAGAGGTGGGGGGAGGAGTCAATCAGTCGTCGTCACATCATCCTGCTTCCAAATGGCCCCGCATTCTCTAGCAATGTGTGGTCGCCGTCTTCGATCTCGTCGATGCCCTCTTTGAAGATTGAGGTGTTGTGCATGCTGGGGTGCAAAGAAGTACAAGCGAGAGTGGTCGCCATATAACCTTGGATGGGGATGAATTGTCTGCTCGGGGGAGGGTGTGTTTGTTGTGCTATGTGTGTGTGTGTGTCAGACATTGAAAGAAAAAAACCTAAGGATAGAAATGGTGTGTATGCGACGGAAAGCTACATGCTAAACAGGGTATTCACGAAGAGATTATGCGGGCCTTGAGGTGGGCAGGGGCCGGGTGAGGTGTCAAAATGTTCGCATTGATGCATGCATTACATGCGATCGTGCGAGGGACGGACGAATCGAGAGAGATGGTTGTTGTGTTACGGATGCTCCTCTCTCTCTCTCACACACACACACAAGTAAACTAGAAGACTGTTCTCTCATGTATACACAACGTATTGGCATCTGTCTATGTCTAACTCATGCATGATCATTTGCACATTCACACCTCTCTATGTCTCTATCACATGCACACCGTCTCCACATTGCCCTTCCTCCACAACACACATATGGACACATACACACGTTCTCTCTCAGTCACACACACAAAATCAGTATTCAAAAAAATAGGGCGCACCTAAAATGTCCAAATCCAAATAAACACGAACTGGAGATAAATTCAAATATATGGAAATATTGTAGCGTCAAGAACTTTTCCAGGAAAAAAACTTGAGTAATATTCGGGGATTGTTTTCACACACCCAAAAAGGTTCGGTGGATGTCCTTCGAGCGCGACACGGTGACGCACCGTTCGATCAACCGCGCGGCCGCGGTTCATGCGTTTGCACAGGATTCCGTATCGTGGTTGTGGTACTAACTAATAAAAGCACTGCCTAAGTCTAATGTTTACGTGTACTAGTACGGTTTTATTTTAAGTTTGACTAACCCTATATAAAACTAAAGTAAGCTCCCATATGCACACTCATCAATATGCCTCCACCGCCGTTGCGCATGCCGGCGCCTGCCTGCTCCGGCCAACAATTTCTCGCCGATCACCGCCGTGTCGCCGCCTTCCCTGTGCCATGAAGCCGAAGGCTTGCCTGCTCACGTCGTCTGTAGTCCCTCCTCGCGATGCGGCCATGCTTCCAAGCACACGAGCAGCTGGTGGAGCCGCGTCTATGCACGCAGCGTATGAAGAGGAGGATGAGCGCGTGCTCCAGCACGCCGGCGAGGAAGAACTAGAGTGTGATTGTCGTCTCCGCCCACGCAGAGGAGGCATGCATGGTGGCTGTCGGGCAGAAGCCGGTCGCGCACGCATCGAGCCTGCAAACCGGGTGTAGACGTGGAATCTACCTTCGAGACCTTGAATGCCACATGGATCCTGCAATCTGAAGGAGCAATTTGGATTAGTCAACTCTTGTGAGCCGTTTGATGCAACATGGATGGATAGAAGGGCTTCTTCCACCTCTTCTACCGTCTTCTTCCTTCGCTCCGTCGATCTTCTTTCACAAATCGACTGACCCAAATTATACTACTAGTACGAACGTATTAAGTATAGTAGGAACACGAAGATACGAGCAGTAGTACCAACTGCAAGAAGAACAATAGTAAGACATAGTACTAGTACTACTATACGTACTAAAGAGTTCAAATAACGAGAAAGAACATAAACATAGTTCTGCTGGGGCCTTAGCACAACACACCCTTGAAAATAAACTAAGAAACTAGTCCGCAGTAGAACCAGCATGAGCAACGGCACTGCCACCTACTCGGAGTCCGAGTCCACATCCTCGACTTCATCCTCATCCCTCTTCCTCTTCCTCTTCGCCGACGCTTCTTTGCTTGAACCGAACACTGGGCTCTACTTCTTCATCCAACCCTTGTAGATATTTAAACAAAGGTAGGCATCCATTGATGCGTACAGGATGTGATCTTCATCTAATGTCTTTGACTCCCATGCGTGATGAAACTCGTGATGAGGTTTCTTCAGTTTAGCGTACGAAGGATCAATCATGGCTACTGCCAGGGTCATCATTGAAGGCTGAGAGGAGGACACCAGGCTTGCCTTCTGGAGATCGAAGGTCTGGCCTACAACGCGACCTATCTGACGCACGACATCCCTGTCGTTCCTAAAGTCTACAGTAACGAATTTCACTCTTTCGTCCTTGAGGAAGTTCTTAAAATCCTGGCACTCAACGTCGGCATGGCATATGTGGTAGACCAAGCGCATGTTATGTACGCAAACCTGGATCACGGCGGGCTTCTTCCTCTCTGCCTCCTTTAGAATCTTCTCTCTTTCCAGGACTGTGGTGTACTCAACATCTAGCCCAGCGACCCACTCATCAGTTGAACTGTTGAACATGTGTAGGAAGGGAGCAAGGCATGCTTTCACCATCGCGGATCCACGTGTGTAGATGACGATGAACTCATCGCCGGTGATGGCTCTAACCTGGTACTCAGCGGTGACCATGGAGATTTGGGAGGCCATGGATTTTGGAGGAGGGTTAGGAGAAGTTGAACTGTTGTACCCCGCAAAAAATAAGTTGAACTGGTGTGATGTGAAAGGACGGGACAACTGGGAGTGAACTGTTGTCAGGTAGAAGACGGGGACGAGTAGGGCGTGCAAACGACGTGGGGATGCTGGCTTGCCCGGTGGATAAATGGCTGCAAGCCCCCAAAAAGTTCTCAAGAACTATGCGGGGCCCACTAGATGTCATGTCTACTAGACCCATATCGTAGGCCTGACGGTATAGCTTCTGCCTATTCGCACGCCATGCCGGCGCGTGGATGTAAATTCACTTAATTCCGTCAACCATCGCGCCTCCCATGACCTTCGCCTCCCTCGCTCGGTCGCGCCTTTGAGACTTCGACTGGCTATAAATGAGCAATTTCTTTTGCCTACTCCGCATGCATGATACTCCCTCTGGTCCTTTTTACTTCCGTCAACCGTTTGCGAAGTGTTTGACCAAATTTATACTAAAAATATCAATATCTACAATACTGATTATAATGAGTATAAGAACTATGTTTTATAATGAGTATAAAAATATTGATTTGACATTGTGAATGTTGATACATTTTTCTATAAGTTTGGTCAAAGTAGAGGTACATTGACTTCAGACAAAACTTAAATGCACAATGCAGACTAATTCCTCTATCCAGGTGTGTGCCATGTCCTATCTTGTCATCACAACAAGGTTAGCTATTAGAGTACTACTACCTCCCTTCAAGTTTAAAGGGCTCGACTCAAAAATTTCACCTACTCTTGGCAAGATAGAGGCGGTGGAATAGTTTTTGTAGTCTGCAAAAGTACTCAACTAATGTTGTCGTTCTTCACAAAAAAATGTGTTTACCAATGCATGCATGAACACTAGTACTCTAACCCCCCTCCCTTCTTTAATTCTTTGCCACATCAGCATGTTTGCTATTCCCGTGTGCATGATACCAGCTAAGATACCACCATTATGGCCAGCCTTAATCATCACATGCAATAATTTAGTGCACCTTGAAATACGAACATGTGTGGGGCGTGTATGTTTTTAATGACTTGAGACTATACCTAGCCCATCATGCAAGATGACTTATTATGCACCGTTCCCCATACCTGCAGGAAGCCCGTTCGTCTCCAAATCTTTTCCTCTCCATGTGTGGAAACAATATGCCTACCAGACTCTCCTTCTCCCTCCGGCGGTCCCACCACTCCACCCCATGTGGAAAAAAATCTGCATGCATGACTCTCCCCCCCCCCACCCTCGTCCAATCCGTCGTGACCAGCAATATTTCCACCCCTTCCCTCCCCTATAATTTACTCGAAGAAATATGCCCACGTAGTTGTTACGTTAATCACGCAACATATCTTCCGGGATGCTGCTTCAGTTACTTAACTGCAGGTGCATTGGGTCACTAACATATGGGCCCAACAAGGGTCTGGCCCACATGTTAGTGGTGCAACTGGACCTGCAGTTAAGTCAGTGCAGCTCAGTCCATATCTTACATAGGTGTGCCATTGCTCGCTATAAATACTATGCCTCCCACGACATTCAGAAGAACGCCTGCGTTCATCGCTATCTCCTCCCCCACCATCTCATGTCGACCACCATGGCATCACCCCTCCCAAGCCCTAGCCGCCCCTCGCTGCACTGCCTGGACGGTCACGCGTTGTCGTTCCGTTCCTCACCGCCACTAGTCGAGGAGGATGCTTCGGTGTTCCGCTCCTCGCAGTGACACGTTGAGGTGGACTCGTTGGCATTCCCAATCTCGCCAGCACGTGCGTCGGAGGACGCGTTGGCTCCCCACTACGAGGAGAACACCGCGCCACCCGCCGAGCCCCCCAGCCTTGAGGAGCTTTCAAAATAAATGGATGTCGCCATGTGGGAGGCATTGCCGCTGGCAGAGCACGTCAAAATAGAGGCGGAGAAGAAGGCCGAGGAAGAGAAGCGCGCCGCGGGGCAAGCTGCCTGGTAGGTCTATGTCGCGTACGAGGGAGTCAGGCAATTGGCTCTTTGGCAGAAGGCTCGTGCAAGGGTCGTCAAGGTGGCGGAGGACGCCCGTGCCAAATCCCTGAGTGCAGTCGGGCCCAAGCGCCTCATATACGCTTGGCGGTACGTGGACCGGGCACACGCTTCCAGCAAGGAGGAGTACCTGCTGGCGTCGGATCACCACACCGGTTACATCGCGCTCGCCCACCAGAAAGCCACCAATGAGCACCTCACGAGTTGTGAGGCTGAGGAAGGGGCGTTGTGTCGGCGCGCTGGGAAACGACCGCGCTCCAGGGCACTCGTGGCGCGCTGCAAGCGCTCCTGCGAGCGTCGTGGCTTTTAGTAGGAGTATAATTTAGTTTCGTAAGGTGATCTCATTAGTTTTGGGAGGCAAATGATAAATCCCGAACGTTCGGGAATTATTAGCATCCTTAATTAAGTATGTAAGAGGGAAAGTTTGGAAACCTTGTGTATCCGTACGCAATTTGTAAGTAGGTGCATATAGCACAAACTTTAGTACTATATACTATCGCACTACATGTCTCTCTCTAAGATAAGCTTGCAGACTGTGCTACTCCCTCCGTCCAGGTGAATAAGTCATCTTTGGTTGTGCACCGTGACCAAGAAGGAGGGAATACTTTATACACCTAGACGGAGGGAGTACTACTATTACTTATGTACGGGCAAATGCACGTTTTAACATTATGATGCGGTTTTTGTAAAAGTAGGAAAACATCACTAGTCAAGCTTGTGAAACAATTCAATGCAAAACAAATGCAAAAATGCTCGTTTTATTGTTTACTTTTAGCTTCCTTCTCTGTGGTTATTTCTCTGTCATACTTTGTACGGAGTATCTCACTGGTCGGAAAGGCATGGAAATTCCCAAACCGCTTCCTACACCCTGTATTGATTTTTTTGCCTAACAAGTTGTGACGTGCAATTGGAATTCCAACTTGAGTACTAGTACTACTAGTAGGAGTACCAGGGGCAAGTTCGTTTAGGCTTCTAGATTAATAGTAATCCCATTACTACTAGCTCCGTCCTGGTTTATTGGTCCCCATTGTAATCTGTGTCAAATTTTGATCATAAATTAATGAAATGTTTGTGATGTCACATGCACTAACATTTTATCACTTAAATCTTTGGTCAAAATTTACCACAAATTACAATGGTGACGAATAAACCAGGATGGAGGTACTCCCTCCATTTTTGTATACAAAGCCCCTATGAAAAATACATTTTGCATCTATACAAGGCCACCAACAGTAATCGAGACAAATATTAATGATGTTTCCTCGTACTAGTGACCCATGGCTTAATTACTAGCGTGCATGTAGTGGATGATAATGACAAACTCATCTACTTCCTCTCTCACGGCCACTCAATTTCTTCTAATGTGCATGCATCCTATTAATTAACCTGGTAAACGAGGAAATAAATTGACTTGTAAAGCACACATTGATTTTTATATTGGTACATGTAATTTGAGTTTGCGTCCTTGTATATAAAAATTAAGGGAGTACTAGTAGTAGTTTAGAAGCCCAAATAAATGAGTGAGGCGCCTTAATGTTACTCTCCACTCTGACTAGTCTTATGGGAAAAGCTGGGGAAGAGACGGCTTATTTTTTAAGCCGCCAAAAGAACTGGCCCTAGGAGTAGTAGCTAGGGATACTAGGAGTAGTAGCTAGGGATCGAGTGTGCGAGATGAACCGGAGAAAGTAAATGCAGAGAGATGAAATGCAAAAAAGACGGAGGGATGTGATGGTTGCTTGTCCGTTTGTTTTACCAGGCCACTTATTACAGGCAATGGTTGGGTTTTGTGATATGACGGCTTTACTGGCGCGCCACGAACAGGGTGAGACTCCCATGCAGCGCCACCCTCTACACTTGTACTACATCGGTCGTGGTTTATTAGTCCCCCATTGAATTTGATTGAAGATTTAACTGACAAAATGTTAGCGCATGTCAACAAAAACTATATCGTTGGATTCATATTTGAGCATAGTTTTCAATGATATAATTTTAGGTGACATGCATCAGCATTTATTGTACTATATATAATGTTAGTTCAATTTTTGTTCATACTAATCTATAGTAGTAAGGTGCCCGTGCGTTGCACGGAAGAGTGAAATGCATTGATCGGGGAGTTGTTTATTTTGACAAAGGATGTGGGGGTCATCTCATGTGTAACGGGTATCGATAGGTTTCTTCGTATATTATTTCATCTCTAGATCTCACAAACATCTGGGTGAAATAGATAAAAAGGTATCTTTTGCAAACAAAAGCGTTCAACTATTCAACCTGCATCCAAAACTTGTGAAGAAATAACACTTATTGTGCTTTGCAAGAAATGATCTTTAAGAATTATTTTTTGAGTATCGATTGTTATACATGTTGGCTACAGATGACATGGCACTTTCTTGTAGTCAACTGTTGGCTATACTATTAAGTACTCCCTTCGTCCCATAATATAATAACGTTTTTGACACTAGTGTAGTGCCAAACACGTTCTTATATTATGGGACAGAGGGAGTATTAACCATGCCCTTATACACCTAGATAGAGGGATTAAATCAGGATGACTTGGAAGGGGCAGAGGATATGTAAGAAATGGTTCATAGTAAGTCTTTCACCAGTACTGCAGTAAAAGTTCATACATGGAAGATTCTAGACTAAACCATAAACAGATACACTTTTATTCATGCGTGATACTCCAATAGAGCAAGATCATGCATGGAAGTCTCCACATGCTTAAACAACATATCACATTGAGCGAAGACTAATGATCAACATTTAACTTGATAATGCGTATGTCCAAGTGAACCTCCTTGGAGTCCCCGTGCACCGCGTTGGCGGGTAAATAAGACCATGGTTTTTCCATGTCCACATCGGCGGGAAGGTCCCAGCTCATCAGAGTCCAAGTCAGTTTGATGAAGCCGGTGTCGCCGCCCACGTACCTCGGAGGGGTAGTAACAGTGAGCACACACCCGTACATCGGCCTCGTGTTAGTGATAGTGTCAGCGGCATCGCCCCTGACGCACACTACAGAGATGGGGCGGCGGCCTGCGCGGGCCTTGTCGGTGCCCACGATCAAGAGGAAGACGGTGCCGTCCTCCTCCAAGACTAGCAGGCGGCGGTTGATACGTCTCCGTCGTATATACTTTTCCAAACACTTTTTCCCTTGTTTTGGACTCTAACTTGCATGATTTGAATGGAACTAACCCGGACTGACGCTGTTTTCAGCAGAACTGCCATGGTGTTATTTTTGTGCAGAAATAAAAGTTCTCAGAATGACCTAAAAATCCACGGAGCAACTTTTCAGAATAAATAAAAAATACTGGCAAAAGAATAAACATCAGGGGCCCCACACCCTATCCACGAGGGTGGGGGGTGCGCCCCCTCCCCTAGGGTGCGACCCCTGCCTCGTGGGCCCCCTAGACGTCCACCGACCTCAACTCCAACTGCATATATTTTCTTTCACGGAGAAAAAAATCAGAGAGAAAGTTTCATCGCATTTTACCATACGGAGCCGCCACCAAGCCTTAATCTCTCTCGGGAGGGCTGATCTGGAGTCCGTTTGGGGCTCCAGAGAGGGGGATTCGTCGCCGTCGTCATCATCAACCATCCTCCATCACCAATTTCATGATGCTCACCCCCATGCGTGAGTAATTCCATCGTAGGCTTGCTGGACGGTGATGGGTTGGATGAGATTTACCATGTAATCGAGTTAGTTTTGTTAGGGTTTGATCCCTAGTATCCACTATGTTCTGAGATTGATGTTGCTATGACTTTGCTATGCTTAATGCTTGTCACTAGGGCCTGAGTGCCATTATTTCAGATCTGAACCTATTATGTTTTCACGAATATATGTGAGTTCTTGATCCTATCTTGCAAGTCTATAGTCACCTATTATGTATTATGATCCGACAACCCCGAAGCGACAATAATCGGGATACTTCTCGGTGATGACTGTAGTTTGAGGAGTTCATGTAGTCACTATGTGTTAATGCTTTGGTACGGTACTCTATTAAAAGGAGGCCTTAATATCGCTTAGTTTCCTTTAGGACCCGTTGCCACGGGAGGGTAGGACAAAAGATGTCATGCAAGTTCTTTTCCATAAGCACGTATGACTATATTCGGAATACATGCCTACATTACATTGATAAACGGGAGCTAGTTCTGTGTCACCCTATGTTATAACTATTACATGATGAACCACATCTGCCATAATTATCCATCACTGATCCAATGCCTACGAGCTTTTCACATATTGTGCTTTGCTTATTTACTTTACCGTTGCTACTATTACAATTACTACAAAACTGCTACTTTTACTTTTGGCACTTCTACCGTTACTACCATACTACTTTGCTACTAAATACTTTGCTGCAGATACTAAGTTATCCAGGTGTGGTTGAATTGACAACTCAACTGCTAATACTTCAGAATATTCTTTGGCTCCCCTTGTGTCAAATCAATAAATTTGTGTTGAATACTCTACCCTCAAAAACTGTTGCGATCCCCTATATTTGTGTGTTATCAAGACTATTTTCTAGCACCGTTGAAGGGGAGCATAGCTCTATTCTTTGAGTCACTTGGGATTTATATATGCTGGTCAATATGAGGAACTTGAAAAACAAAAGAACTAAGATTTATCCCTCAACTACGAGGGGAGGTAAGGAACTGCCATCTAGCTCTTCACTAGATTCTCCTTCTATTATGAGTAAGCTGGCGACACCTAAACCTGCTTCTGCTATTAATTCTGATATGTCGCATGTTATTGATGATGCCACTTCTACTATGCATGATACTTATGATGAAACTACTTCTTGCTTGAAACTACTATGCCATTAGGTGAATATCTTGATGAACAACTTGCTACGGTTAGAGAGAATGAAATTATTGAAAATGAAATTATTGAAGATAGTGATGATGAAGGTTCTACCCCTAAGTATGAATTGCCTGTTGTTCCCGAGGGTTATGTTATGGATGAAGAAACTGCTAGAGATTTTCTTGCTTGAAATGATATATCTGATCTTAAGAAGTTTTTAGCTAAACTGAAACAGAAAACTCTGAATGCTAGAATGAAATATGACCCTGCTTTTGCTACTTCACCTATCTTTGTTACTGGTAAGGATTATGAATTCTCTATTGATCCTGAGATAATTACTTTGGTTGAATCTGATCCTTTTATGGCTATGAATCTGAAACTGTTCTGGCACACCTTACTAAATTGATTGATATAGCCACCCTATTCACTAATGATGACAAATCTCGCTACTATTATATCCTTAAGATATTTCCATTCTCATTAAAGGGTGATGCTAAAACTTGGTTTAATTCTCTTGATCCTGGTTGTGTGCGTAGTCCCCAGGATATGATTTCTTACTTCTCTGCTAAATATTTCCTTGCTCATAAGAAACAAGCTGCCTTGAGGTAAATAGATAACTTTGTGCAAATTGAAGAAGAGAGTCTCCCACAAGCTTGGGGGAGGCTTCTCCGGTTACTTAATGATTTGCCTGATCATCCTCTTAAGAAAAATGAAATACTTGATATCTTTTATAATGGACTAACCGATGCTTCCAAGGACCACTTGGATAGTTGTGCTGGTTGTGTTTTCAGGGAAAGAACAGTCGACCAAGCTGAATTTTTATTGAATAATATGTTGACTAATGAAAATAATTGGACTCTTCCTGAGCCAATTCCTGAGCCAATTCCTGAGCCTACTCCTAAACTAACTCCCAAGAAGAGAGGTGTTGTATTTCTCAGTCCTGAAGATATGCAAGAGGCAAAGAAATCTATGAAAGAAAAAGGTATTAAAGCTGAAGATCTTAAGAATTTACCTCCTGTTGAAGAAATACATGGTCTTAATTTACCACCTATTGAACAAACACACAGTCTTGATAACCCGACACAGGTAGTAAAGGTAAATTCTCTCTATAGATATGATAAGGTTGAAAACCCGTTTACTAAGTTTCCTAGCCAATGTTTGGATGAATTTGATGACTTTATGGCTAGACTAGAAAATTTCAATGCTTATGTTGGTAGAGAATTAAAGAGTAATCCTTACATGATTGGACGCTTGAGTGATTATATGGCTAGAGTTAAAGGTGAACTTAGACTCATTAGTAAATATTCTTCTATGGTTACCACTCAAGGAGAACAAGTACTTAAAGCTCAAATTGATTTGCTCGATGAATTAAATAATAAACAAGATTTTGCTGTTAGAGTGGCTACTAGAACCGATAAAATGACTCAGGAACCTTTGTATCCTGAAGGCCACCCTAAGAGAATTGAGCAAGTTCTCAGAGAAATAATGTAGATGCACCTAGTCCCTCTAAAAAGAAGAAAAAGAAAAATGATAGGACTTCGCATGCTTCTAGTGAACCTGTTGTAGACACACATGAGAATCCCAATGATATTTCTATTTCTGATGCTGAAACACAATCTGGTGATGAACATGAACCTAGTGATAATGTTAATGATAATGTACATGTTGATGCTCAACCTAGCAATAATAATGATGTAGAGATTGAACCTGCTGTTGATCTTGATAACCCACAATCAAAGAATCACCGTTATGATAAGAGAGACTTTGTTGCTCGGAAGCACGGTAAAGAAAGAGAACCATGGGTTTAGAAACCAATGCCTTTTCCTCCTAAACCATCCAAGAAAAAGGATGATGAGGATTTTGAGCACTTTGCTGAAATGATTAGACCTATCTTTTTACGTATGCGCTTGACTGATATGCTTAAAGTAAATCCTTATGCTAAATACATGAAAGATATTATTACAAATAAAAGAAAGATACCGGAAGCTGAAATTTCCACCATGCTTGCTAATTATACTTTTAAAGGTGGAATACCTAAGAAACTTGGAGGTCTAGGAGTACCAACTATACCATGCTCCATTAAAAGAAACTATATTAAAACTGCTTTATGTGATCTTGGAGCCGGTGTTAGTGTTATGCCTCTCTCTTTATACCGTAGACTTGAATTGAATAACTTGACACCCACTGAAATATCTTTGCAAATGGCTGATAAATCAACTGCTATACCTGTCGGTATTTGTGAGGATGTGCCTTTTGTGGTTGCAAACGTTACTATCTTAACGAACTTTGTTATTCTTCATATTCCCGAGGATGATAGTATGCCAATTATCCTTGGTAGACCCTTTTTTAATACTGCAGGTGCTGTTATTAATTGCAACAAAGGCAATGTCACTTTTTATGTTGATGGTAATGAGCATACGGTACACTTCCTGTGGAAACAACCTCAAGTTCATAGCATCAATTCTATTGGAAAAATTCCAACTATTATTATTGGAGGTTTTGAATTTCCACTTCCTATTGTCAAGAAGAAATACGATATTCTTATTATTGGGATATGCATATCCCCGTTGAGGTAACCTAGTGTTATTTGAAATTTCTCTGGTTCCATGTTATTCGGAATGAGTTTGTTAACAAGACTTGATCAACCTTGTTAGTGGATTCCTTTTGATGATCATGAGATGGATGAAATTAGAAGGCACAACCTTCTGTACCCTCCTTTTACTTTCTATTATTTAGATTAAATAAAGTAAAAATAGTATTTCCTGTCTGTTTTCTGAATTATCCATGCAATAAAAAATACCCCGAAAATAAAAGTTCTCCAAATGCTCTGCAAATTTAATATGATTTTTTCTGGAATATTTGAGAATATCTAGCACTGAGAACACATCAGGGGGAGCTGGCACCTGGCCACGAGGGTCCAGGGCGCGCCCACCCCTACAGGGCATGCCCCCTGCCTTGTGGGCGGTGGCCCCCCTCCACTTATTCCTGCACGCACACACTTCATCTTTCTCCCAAAAAATCACCATCCAGCTCAAGCATGAGTTCTAGCTCACTTTGCTGCCATTTTCGATCTCCTTGCTCAAAGCTCCATTCACAAAACTGCTTTGCAGGATTGTTCTTGTTTTGGACTCCAAGTTGCATGATTTGTATGGAACTACCCCGGACTGACGCTATTTTCAGCAGAACTGCCATGGTGTTATTTTTGTGCAGAAATAAAAGTTCTCGGAATGACCTGAAAATCCACGGAGCAACTTTTCAGAATTAATAAAAAATACTGGCGAAAGAATCAACGTCAGGCGGCCCACACCCTGTCAATGAGGGTGGGGGCGCGCCCCCTCCCCTGCGGTGCACTCCCTGCCTCATGGGCCCCCTGGACGTCCACCGACCTCAACGCCAACTCCATATATTTGCTTTCACGGAGAAAAAAATTAGAGAGAAAGTTTCATCATGTTTTACGATACGGAGCCACCGCCAGGCCCTCATCTCTCTCGGGAGGGCTGATCTGGAGTCCGTTCGGGGCTCCGGAGAGGGTGATTCGTCGCCGTCGTCATCATCAACCATCCTCCATCACCAATTTCATGATGCTCACCATCGTGCATGAGTAATTCCATTGTAGGCTTGTTGGACGGTGATGGGTTGGATGAGATTTACCATGTAATCATTTTAGTTTTGTTAGGGTTTGATCCCTAGTATCCACTATGTTTTGAGATTGATGTTGCTATGACTTTGCTATGCTTAATGCTTGTCACTAGGGCCCGAGTGCCGTGATTTCAGATCTGAACCTATTATGTTTTCATGAATATATGTGAGTTCTTGATCCTATCTTGCAAGTCTATAGTCACCTATTATGTGTTATGATCCGACAACCCCGAAGTGACAATAATCGGGATACTTCTCGGTGATGACTGTAGTTTGAGGAGTTCTTGTATTCACTATGTGTTAATGCTTTGGTCCGGTACTCTATTAAAAGGAAGCCTTAATATCCCTTAGTTTCCATTAGGATCCCGCTGCCACGGGAGGATAGGACAAAAGATGTCATGCAAGTTCTTTTCCATAAGCATGTATGACTATATTTGGAATACATGCCTACATTACATTGATGAACTGGAGGTAGTTTTGTATCACCCTATGTTATAACTATTACATGATGAACCGCATCCGACATAATTATCCATCACTGATCCAATGCCTACGAGCTTTTCACATATTGTGCTTTGCTTATTTACTTTACCATTGCTATTGTTACAATTACAACAAAACTACTGCTTTAACTTTTGCCACTGCTACCGTTACTACCATACTACTTTGCTACTAAATACTTTGTTCCAGATACTAAGTTATCCAGGTGTGGTTGAATTGACAACTCAACTGCTAATACTTGACAATATTCTTTGGCTCCTCTTGTGTCGAATCAATAAATTTGGGTTGAATACTCTACCCTCGAAAACTATTGTGATCCCTATACTTGTGGGTTATCAACGGTGATCCTCCAGCGACTCCGGTATGGTGAACGGGTAGCACGTCTCGTACTTGATGTTCTCCGCCAAGGGCCAGTAGTGACCTATGCACGCATCCGTGAGGTGATGCACGATGTCTGCTGGTGAGCCCTCAAACGGCATTGGACTCTCATAGCAATAGACGAAGGGCTCCTTGGAGGCATCGACCAGGCCGTCCATGAAATAGGAGTGGCTGTAGGTGATGAAAGTGCGTTATATCGACTAGAGGAGGGGTGAATAGGTGATTTTTATGAATTCTTCACTGAGTAATTTTCCGGTGAGGAAAATCCTTAGCGAAGAACTACTAGCAGCGGAATAAGTACTCAGAAGTAAGCATAACAAGATATAGACATAGTCATCATGATGAAATGAAGACAAACACAGAGTACAGGAAGCGTAAACACAGGATAACACAAGATGAAGACAAACAGACTGAAGAAATTGAACTGAGGAAATTGAGAAAGTCTTCAGTCAAAGTCTTCAAACACAGATATGAACAATCACTCAACACAGTAATGAGGAAATGAAAGAGTTGAGGAAATAGAACTAGTAAGGTTGGTGAAGATAATGATTTGGTAGACCAGTTCCAACTGTTGTCTCAGTTGTACGTCTGGTTGGAGCGGCTGAGTATTTAAACTCGAGGACACACAGTCCCGGACACCCTGTCGCTGAGCACGCAGCTCAGGACACCAAGTCCTCACCGTATTCTCCTTGAACTAAGGTCACGCAGACCTCGTCCAATCACTCATGGTAAGTCTTCAGGCGACTTCCAAACCTTCACAGACTCGGTCACTCGGTGATCCACAATTCCTCCTGGATGCTCTAGACCATGACGCCTAACCGTCTAGAAGAAGCACATTCTTCAAAGGTAACAAGCATCAGATCCATGCAGGATCAATCTCTTCAGTGATGCTCAATCACTTTGGGGTTTGTAGGTGTTTGGGTTTGGATTTTTCCTCACTCGATGATTTTCGCTCAAAGTCCTCGGAGGATGGGTTGCTCTAAAATGACAAGTGTCAGTTTCTCTCAGAGCAGCCAACCAGCTAGTGGTTGTAGGGGGCGGCTATTTATAGCCTAGGGAGCAGCCCGACATGATAAGTCATAAATGCCCTTGTATGATATGACCGTTAGGTGGGTAAGATATTTTGGGACAGCTGGCGCGCAGCACAGCAACGGTCGGAAATTTGACTATCAAATTCCTCAGGTCTATCATGTTCCTCACTGTGTAGGCAATCCGCACTGGCGAATTCCTAACTCCTTAGTCAGAACAAATTCCTCAGCGACCAGAAGAACTTCATCTCTGTCACTGAAGAAATTGACTGAACTGTATGAGATTTCCGAAGGTTTCACTCGAAGGGTTTTGTAGGTGTAGGATTTTGAGTTGAGCATCACATGGAAATTTTTCCTTAGTATTTCCTCGACCCCCTTTAACAGTACGGTGTTTCGTATGACTCAAGAAAGAGAAAAACAAAACTATGAAAATGTAAGTCTTCAAGCTTCATATTCCTCGCATGAATATCAAGTCTTCACAGATACAACAATTTCTTCACTTTCAAAGTCTTCATGAAAGTCTTCAGGAATACCAAAATCTTCAGTCGAAGATATTCATTTTTAGGGGTCAACTTTCTATGTAAATATCAAACTCCTCATAGACTTATAGACTTGTGTACAGTCACAAACACATTAGTCCCTTAACCTATAAGTCTTCAATACACCAAAATTACTAAGGGGCACTAGATGCACTTACAATCTCCCCCTTTTTGGTGATTGATGACAATATAGGTTAAGTTTTCAACGGGGATAAACATATGAAGTGTAAGTACTGATATTGAGGAATTTTATTGCAAGATATAGAAGAACTCCCCTTGAAGATGTGCATAGTGAGGAATTTTCTTTTGAAGCAATGCACACTTGAAGAGTTGAATCATGGAGATCTCCCCCTATATCTTGTAATTCATACACGCATTTAACATATAATATGAAGAATTTGAAATGCATGATGAAATATGGTGCCTGATGAAATTCAGCATGCGTGCAATAATATTAATGAGGAACAAGCATGCAGAATAACATATCAAGAGTATCAAAGCACAGTGCATTAAAAAGTATCAGGGCACCATCGGGTTTAAGATTACAACTCGATCCAATAAATTTTCAGAAGAACGAGAGTTGTAACTTAGAAAAAAACACCAAAATAATAGACCCGCTTGAAGACTAACTGAAATTTCTCCCCCTTTGTCATCAAATGACAAAAAGGTTCAAAACTGAGGACTAACGCCCCTGAAGAATATCAAGTTGATGGAGGAGCGCCAGCGTTGGGGTCGATAGTCGTAGTAGGGCCTACCACAGTGTCGTCTAAGTCTTCATTTTCATCAGTCTCGCATGATGAAGAATAGGAGTTAGCCACCAAGGAAGGAACCTTTACCTTCTTGAATTTCTTCAGTGGAGGTGCAGACTAGTCAAATTCTTCCTTGAGACCCATTTTCTTCAGATCAGCAGCGCTGTAGACATGTGATAGAACAACCCAGGTACGGTTGAAGGTTTCATGGAGGTAGTATTGGTTTTTCTTCATTGCATTGTGTGTTGATGTCATGTTGTGAAGAATTGAACCAAACTGATGCTTGACCCATTTGTGATTGCGATCAACCTTTTGATGAAGACTGAGGAGTAACTCACGATCAGTCATCACCCTGGGAATTTGGCTTGAGGATTTTGCTTGGCGGCAGAGTCATGTGTGGTAGAGTCATCATTGGTGGAGTAGGATGCAGCCTTGCGAAATTGAACATCCAATGGACGAATGCCTTCATCTATCACAGCAGTTGCCTTGCCTTTGTCATCAGCTGAGGAATATGTCCGTTTGAGGACTTCAATCGGAGGCAAGTAGCTGCCATGGTTCAAAGTGTCAGCTTTGTAATTTAGTGAAGCCCTTGTCCTGATGAATCTCATAATCCATGGTGCATAAGGCTTTAGTTCAAATGGTGACATAGCAATATTCGCCAGAGTCCTCATGAAGAAATCATGGAAGTTGACGGGAACGCCATGAATGATATTGAAAAGCATGTTCTTCATGATGCCAACGACCTCTTCATCATTTGAGTCGTGGCTTTTGATTGGACTCATTGTCTTCGTCATAATGCGATAGACAGTCCGGGGCACATATAGTAATTCCTTGACAAGGAATTTGGTTCGAGGAGCCTGCCCTGGCTTCAAAGGCTTCATCAGCACTTGCATGAAATGATTTGAAAGTTCAGGTTCACTGTAGACGCAACGAGCACTGTCAAGGGGAGGACTGAGTGGCACGGCATGAAGCAATTCAGTTGCTGGTGCCTTGTAGTGAGTATTTTCAAACATCCAGTCCAGCACCCATGAATTCACATCTTCAGAGTTTCCTGTGATGTGCAACGTTGCATAGAATTTAAGAATGAGTTCTTCATTCCAGTCACAGATGTTAGTGCAGAAGTTCAGCAATCCAGCATTGTGAAGAACACTCAGGACTGGCTCGAAGCACGACAGAGACTCCATGTCCACATGAGGAATATGTTCATGATCGAAGACTTTGTCTTTGTCGAACAGTACTGAGGAATAGAAATTGGCTTGACTAGCAGTCCAGAAACGCCTCTTCCTTATGCGAGCAGAGTCATACGGGTTGTAGTCAGTGAAGAACACATGCTCGCTGAAGAAATCTTCAGCCTTGAACTTTTGCTTCTTTGAGAATGGATCCCTGGGCTTGGGCACTAGAGTGTCAGTGAGTTGCATCACAACCTCAGGAATCGCAATCTCAGGTTCTTCAGGCTGAGGAATTTCTGGTTCCTCTTTAGTTGTAGTCTGCGTGTGCAGAGGATTAGCAATAGTAGTTTCATCAGCACTAGCGGCTGGAATGTCTTCATGCATAGACGAGGTGGGATGACTTTCTTCAGAGCCCATTTGAACTGTTGGTGCAGGGGACTGAGGTATTTGTTGTAGTGGAGTGAAGAGTGGAGTATTGGGGTGCTGACTTTCCCAAAAGTCATCATTCATCATGGGCGTTGTGCAGCCAATGTCCACGTCTTCATCTTCAATTTCTTCAACGCCAGCCTCTTCAGCTGTGAACTGAGGGATTGGCGAGGAAGCAACAGGCGTTGAAGGGATCGTATCCACTTCAATTTCTTCATCAACCTGCTCTGACGAAGCAGCAGATTGAGGTTCTTCATTAGATCCGCTAGGGATCACATATTCCTCATCAAAAGGAACAAGGTCCTTTGATGGCATGGTGGAAATCGGAACATCATCAATTCGATTTTCAATAGAGCTTGTCAGAGGCTTCATCTTCTTTGGAGCTGAAGATTCTGAAGCACTGGATGCTTTCCTTTTCTTCACTGAAGCTCGCTCTGCAGCCTTGGTCTTCTTCACATCGAATGCACATGGAAGAATTGGAGTTGGGGTAGGCGCATATGGAACTGAGGAATCTGGTTGAATTTCCTCAGGCACAACTAATGCAGTTGCCCTGACATTTTTAGTTTCTTCAGGCACACCAGTAGTGGAAGCCCTGACAATTTCTTCAGCGGCTGGGATGGAGTCATCAGCCCTGGAACTAGCATTTTCTTCAGCAGCCTGAATGTCATCAGCGGTGCTGGCATGTTCTTCAGTTGGCTGAGCAGATGCTTCAGCATGAGGATTTCTTGTTGCGATGGGGCTGCAACATTTGTGAATTTCTCAGTCAGTTTCACAAACCTGACTTTGGCTCCTTGCCAATCAGCATAGTAAGCATTGAAATCATCGCTGAGGGCTTTGATTTCAGCTTGGATCTTGAGGAATTCATCAGTTGTCATATTGGCAATGTTATTCTTTAGGAACTTCTCCTTTCTGAACTGAGTCTTCTTGATCTGCCTGGCCTTCTCAAATTTCCATTTCTCTTCAGTGATGAAATGGGTCAGCATGTGACTTTGACCAGGAGTCAAATTGAAATAAGGCATAGGAGTATTTGGATCCTTGTGCTAGAGATCAATGTAATCAAGGATCGCCCTTGGATCCAATAGCAATGGCACATTTGTGCCTTTGGCTCTAGCGGGCCTTTCTTGTCGGTCTCTGATGATTTCTGCAAGTTCATCATCATCAGCTTCATCGTCAGATGGCACTTGGAAGGCAACCTGTTTCTTCTTCGGACTTGGCCGAGGACCTCGACTAGCCGTTGCCTTAGTCTTCAGCAGAGTGGGGCCTGATGAAGATTTTGGTGCAGCTGAGGAACTTGCTGAGGCACTAGAGGCAATAGAGATGCCTGTTGTCCTTTGGCACGTGGCCAGATGTACAGGTGTTGAGGACTTTGCCGGAGCAACTAAGGACTTTGGAGGAGGAGCAGTTGTTGGAACTGGCCGTGAGGGCTTTGAAGAATCTGGCTGTGAGGGCTTTGAAGATTCTGGCCGTGAGGGCATTGCTGAGGAACTTGGCCGTGAGGGCATAGTTGGTGAAGCACTTGGCTTGTGAGTGGGCTTCTTTGCCATTGATTTTCTTGGCTTGACAGAGGCCTCAGTGGCAGTAGCAGCAGCAGAGTCTTCATTGAATTTCATCACTGCTTCTTTAGCTTGTCTCGCCAACTTAGCTTGGCGCTTGGCCCATTCTTCAGGAAAGTCCTCACCACGCTTGATGCTGGTGGGGTCAGCTTCTTGGCTAGGTGCCAATGGAGCTCTTGGGCATGGAGGATTAAGTGCGAATTTCTTCATATACTTTGGAGTCACATATCTGTACTCCCTCCATTCTCTTGCCCATCTTCGTTCAATCTTCTGTATGCGCACCTTGCACTGAGTTTTAGTTTCTTTTTCGTACTTAGCCTCATCAGGTGTGCAATAGTCAGTATAGAGGTCCTCAGGGATTTCAAAAGCAATCATGACCTCAGGCTTCTTTCCTCCTTTCTGCGGCTTCTTACCATCAGCCATATTCTTCAGATGAGGAATTTGAACAATTGAATTTTCTGAAGAAGTATGCAACTTTTCTTCAAGGAACGCTGCAAATGAGTTAAGTTGATGAGAACCTAGTGATTCAGCGGCGGACATGAGTACCTGTGAACAGAGTATAGTTGCGAGGAATTTGGAGAGGTCATATGCGTTCTCAGAAAGTTTTTCAAAAAGAACAAGTTTGAGGAATTTGACCAGATGAGTCTTGAAGAATTTCACTAAGCGTTCTTTGTCTTAGGTTCCAGAGTTGTATAGATCGAGGATCCACACAATTGAGGAATCTTGAAGAAAAAAGATGCTTAGAGAAACGAATCAAGAACAGATAACTAGTGAGGTGTTTTGTGTGTGTGGATTTGAAGAAATAAACACCTTTGAAGATTTTGTTGCGAAATTTTGAATCAAATGGGGTAGTAAAAGTAACTTTTAGTTACCCTTGATGAAGAACACGACGAACTATGAAGAAGAACAGTGAAGTTCGTCGGTGTAGATCTTCCACGCCCTAACTTGGCGGAGGAAGACAGCTACGACAGCGGCGGAGTGAAGATTTCCGCGGTCGGCGCGAGTACGACGGTAACGAGGTCGAGGCAGTGAAGCTCTTCCTCACCGGCGACGATGGAGTAGCGGCGGCGCTAGGGTTTGAGGAGCTCAAGAGAGAGAGAGAGAGAGCGGTCGAGCGGAGTAAAGGAAGTGAGGAAGGGGAGAGGGGGTATTTATAGTCGCAGTGAAAAACTGTTCGCCCGAAGATTTAGGACGAACGTGCCCGTGACCCTTCTCCTTCGCTTGACATGTGTCACCCACATACTGAGAAGCGGAGATCGTGTTAGATCGTGGGTGAATAGATAAGTTTATCGTGGGACCGGAATGGATTGAGCGGTAAAACCGAAAATTTGGATAAGATTAATTTTAAAGTTCCGTTCACAAATTCTTCAGCTGTCAAGGACACAGTGAAGATTTGAACGAGTTTCAAATAGAACGCACATGAAGAATTTGTGAATAGATTGGGTTGAGTATAGCATAGAGGGGAAAGGGTCCGATCACATTCACTTAGCAGAAAATGCAACTTGAAGAAATAGCCATAAGTGAATGATGTAGAGGACATAAACTCATATATATATATATATATATATATATATATAGCCAATGAAGAAAAACGACGGAAACATTGAAGATTTTGCAAAGTTGAAGAATTTGAAAAACTGAAGAATTTCAAAAAGTGAGGAATTTCAAAAATGAAGATTTTCAACTTTGGTGGTGGCGTGACCCACCGTATAAGAATGATGATTTCAGACACCGCGTACAATTGTCGTAGGGTTCTGAGAATCAAATTCTTCATTAATTTCTTCACACTTAGAGTGTTATTCTTCATTGACTGAAGAAAAACGTTTCTTCATGTGTTGCACATCTAAGTCATCAATTTTGCATAAGTGTCAGGATGTGTGTCCTTTTCAAAGAACATTCGAAGATTCTAAGATATTTAGCTCACACCGCAACTTGCTAAATCTCTTCTCATCCAAGGGCTTTGTGAAGATATCGGCTAGCTGTTCTTCAGTCTTCACGTGCTCGATGGAGATGTCGCCCTTCAACACATGACCACGAAGAAAATGATGACGAATCTGAATGTGCTTTGTCTTCGAGTGCTGAACTGGGTTGTGAGCAATCTTGATGGCACTCTCATTGTCACAGAGGAGAGGCACATTCTTCATGTTGATGCCATAGTCCTTGAGGGTTTGCTTCATCCATAGCAGTTGAGCACAGCAAGAACCAGCAGCAATGTACTCAGCCTCTGCAGTAGACAGTGATACGCAGTTCTGTTTCTTCGAGGACCAACAGACCAAAGATCGTCCGAGGAAATGACAAGTACCAGATGTTGACTTGCAGTCCACACGATCACCAGCATAGTCAGAGTCAGAATATCCAATGAGATCAAAGGTTGAGCCCTTGGGGTACCATAATCCTAGTGTTGGTGTGTGAGCTAGATATCGAAGAATATGCTTCACAGCCTTATGGTGTGATTCCTTCGGTGCAGCTTGAAATCGGGCACACATGCAAACACTAAGCATTATATCTGGCCTAGATGCACATAAGTACAATAACGAACCAATCATGGAGCGGTATACCTTGTGATCGAAGTCAATACCATTTTCATCAGTGCATAGATGGCCATTTGTGGGCATAGGAATTTTGACGCCTTTGCAATCTTGCATGCCGAATTTCCTCAGAACATCCTTGAGGTATTTCTCCTGAGATATGAATATGCCATTGTGTTGTTGACGAATTTGAAGACCTAAGAAGAATTTCAACTCTCCCATCATAGACATTTGATATTCTTCACTCATCATATAGGCAAATTCATCACTATAACGTTGGTCAGTACAACCAAAGATAATATCATCAACGTATATTTGGCACACAAACAGTTCACCATCATAAGATTTAGTAAAGAGAGTAGGGTCGAGTGAACCGGGTGTGAAGCCATTCTTCATGAAGAATTCCTTCAAAGTGTCATACCACGCCCGAGGGGCCTGCTTGAGGCCATAGAGGGCCTTGTTGAGTCTGAAGACTTTGTCAGGATTCTTTGGATCTTCAAAACCTGGGGGTTGAGCAACATATACTTCTTCCTCAAGCTTACCATTGAGGAATGCACTTTTCACATCCATTTGATATAAGATAATATTATGATGGTTAGCATAAGCAAGTAATATGCGAATAGCCTCAAGTCTAGCAACAGGTGCAAAAGTTTCATCGAAATCAATTCCTTCAACCTGTGTGTAGCCTTGAGCTACAAGTCGTGCCTTATTCCTCACCACAAGGCCATTTTCATCTTGCTTGTTGCGGTAGATCCACTTTGTGCCAATGATATTATGCTTGCGAGGATCTGGACGTTTGACCAGTTCCCAGACATTGTTGAGCTCGAACTGATGTAATTCTTCTTGCATGGCCTGAATCCACTCAGGCTCCAGAAATGCTTCATCTACCTTAGTGGGCTCTGTAATAGAGACAAAAGCATAGTGCCCACAAAAGTTAGATAAATGTGAAGCTTTTGAGCGTGTGAGAGGACCTGGCGCTCGAATGTCATCGATGATCTTTTCCACTTGCACTTCTTTTGCAATGCGAGGATGAGCTGGTTGTCGTTGAGGAATTTGATCAGCATTTTCTTCAGCACCATTTTCTTCAGCATTTTCATCAGGTGCACCAGCTCGATTTTCTTCACGTTCTGGAATGAATTCTTCAGTAGATTCTTCGGTAGGAATAACATCCTCAGTAGCCTTGAACTTGATAGAATCCTCAGGTGCTGGTTCATCTATCACAGAAGGTAGGTGCTCTCTTTGCGAGCCATTAGTTTCATCGAACCGCACATCTACAGTTTCAACAACCTTGTGAAGAACGTTGTTGAAGACTCTGTAGGTGTGCGAGTCCTTTCCGTAACCAAGCATAAAACCTTCATGTGCTTTCGGTGCAAATTTAGCATTGTGATGAGGATCTCTAATCCAACATTTAGCACCGAAGACTTTGAAATAACTCACATTGGGTTTCTTGTCAGTGAGGAGTTCATAGGCAGTCTTCTTGAAGAATTTGTGAAGATATACCCGATTGATGATGTGGCACGCAGTATCAATTGCATCAATCCAAAAACGACGAGGCGTTTTGTATTCATCAAGCATAGTGCGAGCCATTTCAGCGAGGGTTCTGTTCTTGCGCTCCACGACGCCATTCTGCTGAGGAGTATAAGGAGCAGATAACTCATGAGTAATACCAAGTTCATCAAGATAGCCATCAAGACCGGAATTCTTGAACTCGGTCCCATTGTCAGTTCTGATGTGCTTGATCTTCACACCAAAGTTGGTTGAAGCCCTCGAGGAAAATCGTTTGAAGATTTCCTGCACTTCATGTTTGTAAGTGACAATGTGTACCCATGTGTAACGAGAATAGTCATCAACAATAACAAAGCCATATAGAGATGCATCATTTGAAACAGCAGAATAATGATTAGGACCAAAGAGATCCATGTGAAGCAATTCAAATGGACGAGTAGTGGTCATGATAGTCTTCGCTGGATGCTTGGCCTTTGTCATCTTTCCAGCTTCACAAGCTCCGCATAAGTGATCCTTGAGGAATTTGACATTATCAATGCCAATGACATGCTTCTTCTTCGCAAGCGTGTTCAAATTCCTCATGCCAGCATGACCAAGTCATCGATGCCATAGCCAGCCTTCTGAAGCTTTTGCAAGTAAGCACACGGCTGGTTGTGGTCCTATAGAGAAATCAACAATATACAGATCTCCTCTCCTAAAGCCTTCGAAGACTTTGGAATAGTCAGCTTCCATGATCACAACACATCGATATCTTCCAAAGACAACAACCATATCGAGATCACAAAGCATTGAGACAGACATGAGGTTGTATCCTAAGGACTCGACAAGCATGACTTTGTCCATGTGTCGATCTTTTGAGATCGCAACCTTACCTAGACCCAATACCTGACTTTTGCCTTTGTCAGCGAAGATGATGTGCTTGAGATGCGACGGTGTTAAGGGAGAATCCATCAATAGGTTCTTGTCACCAGTCATGTGATTTGTACATCCATTATCGAGAACCCACTCGTTGACTTTGGGCTGATCATCCTGCAGATGAATTAGTGCAACTTACGATCTCATATACTTCATTAGTGAAGAATATGATATCAAGTTCATCAGATGAATTTCATCAAGCAGTAAAATTGCTATTTTAGTATGAGGATGTGTGAAATGAAGGTTCATTTCATCATGATTCGCCTGCGTCCTTTCAGGCATTTTTGTCAGGCCTCTAGCAAATTCTTCAGACGTTCAAAACACGTCTGGAGACCTGACCCTGCATAAGAGATTAGTTCTTTTTCTTCACCACCCACATTTTTAGGGGTGGCAAAGAGTTCATCACTCTGCGAGCACCATATGAGAAAGGTGGGAGAGAGGCCAATCCATTTCGTTTCACATAAGAGGGGTTAGGGTAAGCATATGAATAAGCAGAGAAGTTCTTCGAGGACTTATGAACATAATGATTTGAAGAACAATGTGCATATTCATAGCCCTTAGCTCTACCCTGTGAAACAGAGTTGTTAGCATGATGATAGTCATATGAGGACTTTGATCCATTTGAGGAATTTGATCCACGTGAGGAATTTGGTCCGTATGAGGACTTGGATCCATATGAAGAATTAGGTCCATATGAAGAGTTTGATCTGGGGTTCCTATTATTCACAGGTGGTGTCATGAGGACATTCACCTGAAGACTTTCAACATAACTTTTGGGAACCCAGATTTTCTTCATAGGGGAACCGTTCCTGCAGTTAGTCCCAACATATCTAGCAAATACTTCACCATTCTGATTTTTGAACAGTTTATAGTTGGAGTCAAATGACTCATCAGAAGAATGAGGAGATTCACATGTAAAGCCAGATAAGTTGGATGGATCAACTCGAGGTCCCTTTCCAGCAACCCATGAGGTTTTGGGGTACTGCTCAGGCTTCCAATATGTTCCATCATCATTGAGTTTCCTCTCAAAGGCAATACCCTCTTTCCTAGGGTTTCTGTTCAGGATCTGCTTTTTGAGCACATCACAAAGAATCTGATGCCCTTTGAGGCTTTTGTACATATCTGTCGTGTACAATTCCTTCAGCCCTGCATCATTAGTAGTACTAGCAATGTCCTCAGATGAGGAATTAGTGATAGCAGAGGTAGGTGAAGAATTTGTAACAGTTGAAGCTTTTGAACATTCAAGTGACGAATTAGCAGATTCACGTTCAATGCACTTTAAGCATGGAGGAACAAATTCTTCTTGAGTAGCGCTGATTTGTTGAGCAAGTAATGAATCGCGATCCTTCTGAAGATCTTCATAACTCACTCTTAGCTTCTCAAGATCTTGCTTTCTTTGAAGAAGTTCAAGAGAAAGTTTCTCGTGATCAGATAAGAGAGCATTATGATGACCTTGAAGATCGTCAAACTTGGACTGGAGTCCCTGAAGACTTTCAGCCAAGGCTTTTGACTGATCCATTTCTTCACCCAACATATCATCGCTCTTATTTAGCATGTAATGAACTTTTTCCAAAGCTCTTTGTTGTTTAGTGGCAAGGGAAGCAAGTTTATCATAGCTTGGTCCAAATTCATCGCCAGATTCATCATCACTGGACTCAGATAGGTAGCATTTGTTTACCTTAGCACTTTTTGCCATAAGGCAGGGGTTGGACGATGATGATTCTAGTTCAAATGTCATCTCTTTGAGAGATTCCTTGTAATCATCAAGCCAAGGATCATGACGATTTAGATGTCCATCATAGACCTCAGAGAGACGGTCCTAGATTAGCTTCGCGTGATTGAGATGCATGACGTTCCTGGATTGACTTCGGGATAGACTTGTGCAGATGACATCCTTTGCTGTGAGGTTGAGGAGAGTGTACTTGCGAATGTCATCAGCTTCAGCCATCTTGCATAGATCGGTAAGACCGATCTCGGTGACGGTCCATAGTTCGCTGTCCATAGCCATGAGTCGCTTCTTCATTATGGCCTTCCATCGAGGATACTCATGACCGTCAAAGATGGGGCAGGAAACATTCCTCAATCCTGCAGTCGACATAACTAGAACTCCAGGTGGTTAAACCAAAATCACACAGAACAAGGGAGTACCTTGCTCTGATACCAATTGAAAGTGCGATTTTTATGAATTCTTCACTGAGGAATTTGCCGGTGAGGAATTCCTTAGCGAAGAACTACTAGCAGCGGAATAAGTACTCAGAAGTAAGCATAACATGATACAAACATAGTCATCATGATGAAATGAAGACAAACACAGAGTACAGGAAGCGTAAACACAAGATAACACAAGATGAAGACAAACAGACTAAAGAAATTGAACTGAGGAAATTGAGAAAGTCTTCAGTCAAAGTCTTCAAACACAGATATGAACAATCACTCAACACAGTAATGAGGAAATGAAAGAGTTGAGGAAATATAACCAGTAAGGTTGGTGAAGACAATCATTTGGTAGACCAGTTCCAACTGCTGTCTCAGTTGTATGTCTGGTTGGAGCGGTTAAGTATTTAAACTCGAGGACACACAGTCCCGGACACCCAGTCGCTGAGCATGCAGCTCAGGACACCAAGTTCTCACTATATTCTCCTTGAACAAAGCACATGCAGACCTCGTCCAATCACTCATGGTAAGTCTTCAGGTGATTTCCAAACCTTGACAGACTCGGTCACTCGGCGATCCACAATTCCTCTTGGATGCTCTAGACCATGACGCCTAACCGTCTGGAAGAAGCACAGTCTTCAAAGGTAACAAGCATCGGATCCACGCAGGATCAATCTCTTCAGTGATGCTCAAACACTTTGGGGTTTGTAGGTGTTTGGGTTTGGGTTTTTCCTCACTCGATGATTTTCGCTCAAAGTCCTCGGAGGCTGGGTTGCTCTCAAATGACAAGTGTCAGTTTCTCTCGGAGCAGCCAACCAGCTAGTGGTTGTAGGGGCGGCTATTTATAGCCTAGGGAGCAGCCCGACATGATAATACATAAATGCCCTTGTCTGATATGACCGTTAGGTGGATAAGATATTTTGGGACAGCTGGCGCGCAGCACAACAATGGTCGGAAATTTGACTATCAAATTCCTCAGGGCTATCATGTTCCTCACTGTGTAGGCAATCCGCACTGGCGAATTCCTAACTCCTCAGTCAGAACAAATTCCTCAGCGACCAGAAGAACTTCGTCTCTTTCACTGAAGAAATTGACTGAATTGTATGAGATTTCCAAAGGCTTCACTCGAAGGGTTTGGTAGGTGTAGGATTTTGAGTTGAGCATCACATGGAAATTTTTCCTTAGTATTTCCTCGACCCCCTTTAACAGTACGGTGTTTCGTATGACTCAAGAAAGAGAAAAACAAAACTATGAAAACAAAAGTCTTCAAGCTTCATATTCCTCGCATGAATATCAAGTCTTCACAGATACACCAATTTCTTCACTTTCAAAGTCTTCATGAAAGTCTTCAGGAATACCAAAATCTTCAGTCGAAGATATTCATTTTTAGGGGTCGACTTTCTTTGTAAATATCAAACTCCTCATAGAATTATAGACCTGTGTACACTCACAAACACATTAGTCCCTTAACCTATAAGTCTTCAATACACTAAAATCACTAAGGGGCACTAGATGCACTTACAGGTCACGTCGTGCCATTTGAATATATGAGCAAGTTACTATGAGATTTGATCCGAATAAGCACAAAATAAATCATGACGGCTATAACAGAGATTATACTAATCATGTGGACTAGCATATTAGTAGGATACAGAGTAGAAACATGTAAACTACCACAATTTCGAACAGGAAGGACAGAAACACATACGATGCAACGGGAGCAGCACCGTTGGCGTTGAGGTTGTCGCCCAGCGTCGGTCATGCATCCTGCTCCTGCCTCCCGTGGCCGGCTGTGCTGCCGCGGAGGCCTCACCGCCCCCATACTACTCCCACTGCTGGCCAGGCCATCCCTCTACTCAATACCCGCCCTGTTATTCTGCGGCGATGGCAGCCTCACACCGCAGCCGAACCAGTTAACCCTCTTACTCCTCTCCGCGTGGGCATCCACTGCCACGTCTTCCCCGGCTCCGCGTCGTCCCCTTCCTAGGCCTTGCCGTCGTCCACCATCGTGGTGCTCTCGGCGTAGCGTGGTCAACGTGGTCAAGGAACGACTTCCGTCGGATGTGGACTGTACGTGGAGAGGCTAATAGCTGGGTCCACAGCCGCAGCAAGGAAGTGCCTCCTTATTACGCGGAAAATAATGATTCCTCCACCTGACAGCAGGGACCCACTGGACGGGCCACTGCATTTTGCGAAAAAAAAACGTTTCCCCCTGACTCCTGGGACGCACCAACTACATCTTCGCACGCAAGGAAGTGCGTACGGGCAAAAAAATAGATTCGCCCCCTTGACTGCTGGGACCCACCAGCTACATCTTCGCACACAAGGAAGTGTGTGACAGTTGGGACCCACCTGGTCGAAGCGTATGTAGCGTTGTCATTCTAGTCGTGAACATGTACGTACATACTTGTCGATGTAGAGGTGTGCACGTGTCGTAGTAGAGGCGCGCACATAGCATGTACGCGTACGTACAACACTCAGGGTGCAAGAAAGTAAATACGGCCACGTATACATATGGGCGGGGTCTTGAACGCCTACTCGCGCATACGTACGGCCAGGACTCGTGTACATGGCTGGGTCGGAATGGAGAAATAGCATCGTCGTCGTGTTCATGGGGAGCCAACCGGCTAGGTCAGAACGGAATGCGTCGTCATGTTCATCGGGAGGGCTTGGACGGAACAGGCGATGGAAATGAGGCCTGGCCTACCGCAGAACGGAGGAAACGGTCTTGTGTTCGACCGGCGACATTCGAAACATGATCCTGTTCATCGGGAGGGGTCTGGCGTACCACAAAACAAAGGAAACGAACTTGTGTTGGACCTCCTATGGTCGCAACGGGATCCTGTTGATTGAGAGGGGTGTGGTGTACCGCAAAATGGAGGAAACGAACTTGTGCTGGAGCGTTACGGTCGAAATGGGGGTCCTGTTCATCGGGAGGGGTGTGGCATACCGCAAAACGGGACTCCACGGGATACTATTCATCTCCACCGTCGACCTCCTCCAGCCTCTACGGTCTACTGTTCATCCATCATCGACCTCCTCCAGCCTCCACATGCGACTGTTCATCCACGTGCTCCTGTTCATCCAGCCTCCACCGCACGCTACTCCACCGGCTACTGTTCAACCACCCCTCTTCACGGGCTCCTGTTCAACCACCCCTCCACGGGCTACTATTCATCCATCCCTCCACCATCTACTGTTCATCCAGCCGTCCACGGGGTCATCTTGTTCATCCAGCCCTCCACGGGGTCCTGTTCATCCAGCCCCAACCGGCTCGATCAATCGGGGTCATGTTCATCCAGAGGCAACACCACGGGGTCCTGTTCATCCACCCCCACCACTCACTGTTCATCCAACCCCACCCCCCACTACGCTCATTGTTCATCCAGAGGCAGCATCGATCGGCTTTAGTTAGCAGCAGTAGCGAAGGAATCGCTCGATCGGGTTTAGTTAACAGCCATCGATCGAGCGCTCGGGTTCAGTAATGTGTAGCCTACAGTGCAATTGCTCGGGTTCAGTTAGAGCCCAACGCCTCGCTCGGGTTCATTTAGAGCCCAACGCATCGCACACACGCGCGTACGTGTACGAGAGAAACACGCATCGCTCAGCCCCGACCACCCACCGTAACCGGGAACACCCCGATATTTTCCTCGCCCTCGCTTCTACCGCAGTTTTTTCCGTCATGGACAGCCCAAAGAATGTCATGCAGCTGCGTCTCCGGCCTGCCTAGGACAAAAATCCCATTTTCTGTCATGATTTTTTGTCATAGAAGTAGGAGCCCACCACATCTATGATGATACCGGGTTTTGTCACAATTATCGTCATAAGTATGAAAAAAAATTGTTCAGCCCAAAATGTCACGGATGTGTCTTTTTTTGTAGTGATACCACATCACAACCATTTTAATAGCATGTTGGCACTCAAGGTAAACCATTATAAAATCCTAGCTAATTAAGCATGGCATGAGCAACTATAATCTCTAATTGTCATTGCAAGCATGTTTCATTCATAATAGGCTGAATCAGGAATGATGAACTAATCATATTTACAAAAACAAGATAGGTCGAGTTCATACCAGCTTCTCTCATCTCAATCATTTCATCATATATCGTCATTATTGCCTTTCACTCGCATGACTGAATGGTGTGGATAATAATAATTGTGCACGTGCATTGGACTAAGCTGTAATCTGCAAGCAGTGAATACAAAGGAGAAGACAAGGTAATATGGCCTCTTGGTTATATCAACAATAATGCATATGAGAGCCACTCAACATTTTCATCATGGCCTTCTCCTCTCGACCCCAAAGAAAAGAAAAGAAATAAAACTATTTACACGGGAAAACTCCCAACAAGCAAAAGAAGAATGGGAAATCTTTTTGGGTTTTCTTTTAATATTACTACTACACGCATGGAAAGTAAACTAGCTAAAAGCTACAGCTAATTTTTTTGGTTTTTTTGTCAAGTTTTTTCAAACACACAAGAACAAAGCAAGAAAAGAAAATAAACTAGCATGGATAGTACAATGAAAAAGTATGAGCACCGACAACTAGAATGAGTGTGTGAACATGAATGTAATGTCGGTGATAAATACATACTCCCCCAAGCTTAGGCTTTTGGCCTAAGTTGGTCTACGCCCATGGATCGAAGCTACACTCTCCAGTGTACCAAGGAGAGTCCTCGGGGTGCCACTAGTTAGCGAGCTCCTTTGGATCCCACTGATAAACAGACTGTCGATATGGGTCAAGTGGTGGCTCTAGCTCTGGCTCTGGAACTTGTGTCAGCTTCCAGTATGCAAAAATGTCCTCGGGCATGATGAGGTACGTGCCTGAAAGCGTGTTAAACAAAGAGGCTGCAGGCAAGGTAATAGTCTCACAATGTGTTTTAGCAAATATCAAGTTATACTTAAGCATCTTCTTCTTGTTTTTAACAATAAAGTCATGTGCTACCATACTCTTATAGTCTAGAAAAATAGTGGGCAGCAACTTTTCCTCTTTCTCATGATACCTAATAGGTATCTCAAAGTGTTTAGCAAGGCGTGAAGCAAAGATACCTCCGAAGATGGGGCCCTTTGTACGGTTCAGACATAATTGTTTACCAACAATAGCGCCTAAACTAAAGATTGTATCACAAAATAAAGCATGGCGCAAAATAACAAGGTCTGGAGCACTAAGGTTCCCACTGCTCACGCGACCAATTAAGCACCTACTAGCAAATATTGCAAAGTAACGTAGAACAGGAAAATGTATACTAGTAGTCCTTGCATCTGAAACTTTTCTCGTTTCCCCTACATCAATTCTATCAAGAAATCCATCCACATCACTAGGATGTGGTTCCTCGATGCTGCCCACAAAGGGTAACTTGCAAACCAAACAAAAATCATAGAGTGACATCTCCTTAAACTCATCATATAAGTAAAACTCCACTGAAGGTGGTGATTTTCTAGCATGAAAGTAAAAGTTTTACACAAAAATATTGGTGAGTAGGAGATACTGTTCACGCTGGTCGTGGAGGAAGTCGGTGAGGCCTGCATTCTCAGCCAAATAATAAAAGTCGTCGTGAATTCCGGCGGCCCTCAAGAACGCACCACAAGGCAATTTGCACGGCCGAACCTCCGCAGTGCGAGGAGATTGTATTTGGGCTTTTTATTCACCTCATTTTGCTTATCCTTCGAGCTTAGGCTCAAGGACCACCTCAACAATCTCTTTATCATTTTCTTCTGAAAAATTTCTGAAATTTTTAGTGACTCAAAATAAAAGTGAATCAAACTCAACAAGATTAATAGCAACTACTCCCACAAGTGCCTAGAGGCTATATCATGCATTAAAACTACTTTGGACAATATAAATTTGACATGCAAGCTCAAGAATAGGGTCACCTCAATAGAAAAACATTGCAGTAAATAAAGCACTAGAACAAAAACTAATTCGACCATTGGAGGAGTCACATACCGAAGAACAATCCCCCAAAGCAGTTTTGTGAATGGAGCTTTGAGCAAGGAGATCGAAAATGGCAGCAAAACAAGCTAGAACATGGGTTTGAGCTATGGGATGATTGTTTCTGGAGGAAGACAAAGTGTGTGGGTGCTGGAATAAGTGGAGGGGGGCCACGTGGGGCCCACGAGGCAGGGGCGCGCTCTAGGGGGTGGGCGTGCCCTGTACCCTCGTGGCCAAATGGTGGGTCCCCCTGGTGTGTTCTAAGTGCTAGAAGTTCTTAAATATTCTACAAAAAATCATACTCCATTTTCAGGACATTTGGAGAACTTTTATTTTTAGGATATTTTTTATTGCAAAGATAATTCAGAAAACCGACAGAAAATACCATTTTACTTTATTTAATCTTCCCTAATAATAGAGCACGGATTGACTCCTTGGGTTCACCATGACAATACGCTTTCTTCCTGTGAATTTACGGTTTCAATTTTTTTAATTTAAAACATATACGCGATTACCGAGGTGGTTCCGAGGTGGTACTAAAATTGTTTTGGTACAAAAGAATTCCGGTGTTACAACGTGTTGCCCGTCTAGGCCTGGGCAACGTCAATGCTAATGGACCTTTAGAAACCACCTCCCACCCCTTCTATCTTTCTTCTCTTCCACCGAGGAGCAAACGACACGAGCGCTTCTCTCAAACATAAAAAGAAAAGGGCCAATAACAGGAGCTAGGGTTTGAACCACCATCTCTCCGGGCTGCCGGCAGCAGCACGCCGGTGAGCCTGGCATCTATGGAGGCGATTGGGGCGGGAGCCAAGGGGCTGCCCATGGTGGGGCGCTGGGCCGGGCGTGGCAGCAGGGGATCCGTCAAGGACAGGAGCGCGTGTAGTGGGTGTTCCTTAGTTGCCCCGGGATGGGCAAGGGCACCTACGCCGGCCGCCTCTTGCGTCTCCTCGGCGTGCCCCACATCGCCACCGGTGACCTCGTCCGCGGCGAGCTCGCCTCCCAAGGCCCCTTCTCCAAGCAGGTATTCCAGATCCTAGCACTCAATCCTGGGTCCTGATTCGTAGTAGTAGAAGAATTGATAGTTAGAGATCCTCCTGATGTTGAAGAAAGGGAGCCTAAGAATAGTTTTACGTGCAAGTGATTCCTTGCATGAGCTACCAAATCGACAACAATCATGGTGCTTGTCGGTGTCAAAACCGGCGGATCTCGGGTAGGGGGTCCCGAACTGTGCGTCTAGGCAGATGGTAACAGGAGACAAGGGACACGATGTTTTTACCCAGGTTTGGGCCCTCTCGATGGAGGTAAAACCCTACTCCTGCTTGATTAATATTGATGATATGGGTAGTACAAGAGTAGATCTACCACGAGATCAGAGAGGCTAAACCCTAGAAGCTAGCCTATGGTATGATTGTTGTTCGTCCTACAGACTAAAACCCTCCGGTTTATATAGACACCGGAGAGGGTTAGGGTTACACAGAGTCGGTTACAATGGGAGGAGATCTACATATCGTATCGCCAAGCTTGCCTTCCACGCCAATGAAAGTCCTATCCGGACACAGGACGAAGTCTTCAATCTTGTATCTTCATAATCCGGGAGTCCAGCTGAAGGTCATAGTCCGGCCATCCGGACACCCCCTAATCCAGGACTCCCTCAGTAGCCCCTGAACCAGGCTTCAATGACGACGAGTCCGGCGCGCAAATTGTCTTCGGCATTGCAAGGCGAGTTCCTCCTCCGAATACTTCATAGAAGATATTAAACACAAGGATAGTGTCCGGCTCTGCAAAATAAGTTCCACATACCACCGTAGAGAGAATAATATTTACACAAATCTAATCTACTGACGTATTCCGTAGTGTGACATCACGCCACGGCCAAGCCTGTATTCGAATCGTTTTACTGTCCCACCTCAGCGTGTATAGCGAGGCGGTTTCCTTAGCACGTCTTGTCAAAGCAGAGATCGTGTCCCCTTATTCCGGGATTCTCATCAATACGGGCGTGGGTAACCCAACCGCGCCATTAATCGCGGTGCTTGGGAGATAAGCGAGTTTTACTAGGCTGGTGGGGGCACATAGTTTCGGCCGCCCATATAAGGGGATAAGGATCCGCCCTTTCAATCTACGCCTTCTTCCTCCTTTGCTTACTCATTTCCGCGCACTCGAGCTCCAGCGCCCAAGTCCGCACTTCCCACCTCAACCTTCTCCAATCATGTCCGGAGCGGGAGGCAGGTGGATGGCCTCATCCGTTACGGAGGGGCAAATCAAGAAGTTGAGGAAGGTCGGATACTTGTCTAACGACATCACGCACCGGCTCCCAGATGAGGGGCAACTCATCCCCACCCCTAGGCCCCATGAGAGGGTGGTGTTTCTCCCCCATTTCCTCCGTGGACTGGGCTTTCCTCTTCACCCATTTGTCCGGGGGCTCATGTTCTACAAGGGCCTAGATTTCCATGATCTGGCCCCGAACTTTATCCTCAACATTTCGGCGTTTATCGTCGTGTGCGAGGCCTTCCTCCGAATCAAACCTCACTTCGGCCTATGGCTGAAGATCTTCAGCGTCAAGCCGAAGGTCGTGGCCGGCCGGCAAGCGGAGTACGGAGGCGCCATGGTGGGCAAGATGCCCAACGTTACATGGCTCGAGGGCTCCTTCGTGGAAACCATCAAAGGGTGGCAATCGGGGTGGTTCTACATCACCGAGCCACGTGACCCTGAGTGGGCAGCGACCCCCGAATTCCAATCTGGCATCCCCACACGGCTCACATCTTGGAAAGAGATTGGCCTGTTGTGGGGTAAACTGGAAGAGGTGACCGGACTCCAAACTTGCGTCCAAGACCTGGTGAACAAGAAGGTTAAACTTGTCAACGTAGTCCAGACCATGCTCGTCCGCCGGATCCTCCCGTGTCAACGACGGGCCTTCAACTTGTGGGAGTTCGACCCGGCCCAGCACCAGACTTTGTCCAGGCTCTTCGACACAAAGCACGAGGACGCCTGGAAGGTGCTATTCAATAGCTCCGAGGTCTCCCCTCCCGTCACCGAGGATCGCAGATTCTGCACCAAACGCCAAGCCATCGAAGTAAGCTTGTTTTTATCCCTTACAGGACACCTGATTTTCATAGTTTGACTCTATGCAGGATCTAAACTCCCGCTCCTTTAACAGGACTGGAAGAGAACGTCCGAACAGTTTGACTGTCTGGCCCCTTTGCCCGAAGGCCCAGCAGATGCACGCTTGACGAAGTTGCTGGTTCCGGCAGCTCACGTGGTGCCGGAGAAGAAGGCCAAGAAGAAGGCCACGGGAACTCGAAAGAGTTCCCGGCGCCTGGTGGTGTCAGATTCATCGCCCGACGACCCCGAAGCGCCCTCCGCCTCCGATGACGAGGAGGAGGAAGAATAAGCCTCTCCCCTCCAGCGGGGGGGGAGGAAAGAAAAGAAGGTCGCCCCAACTGGGGAGGCCAGAAGGTCCAAGAAGGGGAAAACCCTTCTTCTGGACTACGCCTCCTACGCCGATGACGGCGGAGAGGAATGGCCATCCAGGGCAAAGCCCCTCGCAAAATCGTAAGTATCCGTATACTAGAATAACTTATGGCGTTCCTCTATTGTACACTACCTTCTGACGCCGAATCCAATCATGCAGTCCGCCCAAGGCTCATCTCGGCGATTCGTCGAGCAGCTCCCTGGATTCGTCGGATGTGAATAGCGCTTCACTCCCAACGGCCTCCTCCCCTCGCCCTACGGACGATGCCGAGGTGGAGTCCCAAAAGGGGCTAAACCAGGAGGAGGTGGTCCTGGAGGCGCCACAAGGCGACCTCTCGGACTCCAGGCCCAAACGGGATGAAGCCCCAGAGGGATCTAAGTCCGGCCATGGGCCGGACACGGCTCCGGAACCTTCAGTGATTCCGGAGTCTGGCAGGCGGCCCCCTCGCAAGAAGGGCAAGCCTACGACGCCGGCGGCCTCCGTCCAACCGGAGGCGCCGGACAATTTGCTGGAGGTGCTTAACGGCGCCTCCATCGATGAGGAGCACCGCACTGTTATGAGTGCGGTGATTCAGAAGGTTCAGTCCGCCAAGAGCGGGCTGACAGAAGCCTGTGCCAGCCTTCTAACAGGCTTTGAGGTATGTATTTAAAACTTGTAAAAATGTTACTGCATAGACAGTAGCCCCTAATGCTCAGTTTGGTGTTCAGAAAGAAAAGCCGGACTGAGGATCTAAAAAAGATATACACAGGAGTCTAACATAAATATGTCAATATGGGAATGCAGGCTGCGCTGCTGACCTCTGTCGCACTGACTGTGGAGGTCGATGCATTGAAGCAGAGCCTCGAGCGGTCCAAGAACGAGCTCGGCCGTGCCAAGAAGCAGCTCGAGGACAAGGAAGGTATGTAATACCTTATGTAAGTATATAAAAAATACCTGGTTGAAAATAATGACAGGACCAACGTGAATGTTGTAGGGGGCACAACCGAGGTGGCGGCCCTGAAGGAAGCGTTGTCCAAGGCCAAAGACAATGCGACTGTGGAGCGCACTGAGCGAGAAAAGCAAGAGGCGCGGGTGGCGGAGGTGCGGCAAGAGCTCGATGCTCTCGTGAAGGAAGACGAGAGTTTAGAGCTTGACTCAAAGACGCGAGAGTCTGAGCTTGCCTCGGCACTTGAAAGCGCCAAGTCTGCCAAGGCCGAAGCCCAAAAGGCCCTTCAGGAAATTGAGGCAATGAAAAAGATAGCAGCGGGTAAGGCATTCTTTATGCAAAGCAAGCACGTGAAATCAAATTACCTGTAACTTACCCGAGTCCGGAGCTCTCCAGGAGCATTCGCAGATCTGCCCCACAGTGTGTCCGCCGCCGCTGCATTCTACCGAGCCGAAGAAGCGAGCTCGACGGAGAAGGTGTTCTGGTCCCAGTATGCTGAGGCCGGACACCCGGTGCCCCTGAACGACCAGCTGAAGCAGCTGGTCAAGCTCCATAAGGCAGCCGAAGAGGCCATGAAGGACCTTATAGGCCGGCTGTGGCCTGGGGAGGCCATGCCTGGGAGCTACTTTGGGCTGGTGTGGCGACTGGTGGATGCCTGTCCATGGCTTGAAGTCATCAAGCGCTCTGTATGCATAGAAGGCGCCCGTAGGGCCCTTGCCCGTGCGAAAGTGCACTGGGGCAAGCTGGATGCTGAGAAGCTGGTCAAGGGAGGGCAACCGGAGGGGAAGGAGCACGGAGGCCCGAGATGTACTATGAGGGCATCCTGAAGGGTGCTCGTCTTGTGGTGAATGAATGTACCAGGGATGTAATTTTTGAGTAGACTCGCTTATGTTTGTCCTCTCCACTGAAAACTTGTTCATACGCGCTAAGCAACGCTTATTGAATTTAAAATATTACCTTATGTGCGGCCGTTTATTAAATCTGAGAGATGCAAGTCGTCGGCTTTTGCCCCCATGCCACGAGTGCTGGGGTGTTCGGGATAAACCTGAGCGCTCTTGTTCCCATTCTTGGGTCCTTCGAGGGAGGCGCTCAGCACAACGAACAAGGCAATCGGAATTATAATGCTTTATCACTCTCACTTAGCCATAGAATTCTATAATTTTAAATTTCGGCGAAGCCCCTAGTATTCGGAAGACCGAGTTCGGGGCGCTATCCACGCCTAGGCCGGATAAATCCAGCTCCTCGCTCTAAGCGGCATAAGTCTTTAGGGACTCGAAAAACCTCTCGAACAGCGACCGGTCTCTCGCCCTATCATGACGGTCAGTTTTAGCTTTCTCTACTGAGGTGTTAACCTAGCTCAACTGGGGCACAATCACAGTAGTTCTCCCAGCGCTACCTTAACCGATATAACGGAATGTAAGGTACCAAAACATGGGAGCCGGGCAAACCCAACTATTGACCCAAGACATGATTCGGAGCCGATGCATATAATGCTGTAAGTTCGGGGTGCCACACTCATGAGGGTGTTTGGTCTTCTCACACCGTATTCTGGGGTGCTGAAGCCCCTGGTGTATTGGCCGTACCAAAGTGTAAGGTTGCATAATGTCATGACTGAACATATTTATATGAAAAATGAATGCAATAATAGACAAGAGGTATGCATTGTTTATTAAAGGGCTACTATGAAAGCAGAACGATTCAAATAATGCGATAAGCAATAGATGGGATTATTTGACATGTCCCCCCCCCAGGGGCAAGCTGCGAAACTTTAAGTAAGATAGGTATTTAGCTCGTTATAGAGACCCCACCTGGACTTTCGACGTGGCTTGCTATCTCCCTGGTTGTTGCATCGTGTGTTCGGCGAGCGTACTGCCGGACAGGCCTTCCTAATAGTGGAGTCCTGAAAGTAAGAAAAGAGAAATGACAAAATCAGGAGCCACTAGTGCGGTTGAGCCGCATTCTGGGCATTCTGTGGTTGTGCCCCTCCCCTTATGCCCATGGTATTTTCAGAGCGTAATTATGTACGCGTGGTACTGGTTTCGCAATCTCATGAGGGCTGGGGTTGGGTTCGCACTGCTATGCTTGCTCGGAATGTGCCAGACAGTCTTGTTGTAGGTTACTCCGGGCGCGCTTGACGGTGTCCGGACGTTTAACGGCCGGACTGGAGAATTGCCTTAAAAGGCTACTTTGTACTTCCGCCACGAGGGCTGCCGTGTGCTCCTCTATTCGGAGAGAGCGTTTGGTGTTTCCATTGACCGTAATGACTCCGCGAGGGCCTGTCATCTTGAGCTTGAGATATGCGTAGTGCGGCACCGCATTGAACTTTGCAAATGCGGTTCGTCCGAGCAGGGCGTGATAGCCACTGCGGAACGGGGCTATATCGAAGATTAACTCCATGCTTCGGAAATTATTCGGGGATCCGAAGACCACTTCGAGTGTAACTGAGCCTGTACAGCTGGCTTCGACACCTGGTATGACGCCTTTAAAGGTCGTCTTTGTCGGTTTAATCCTCGAGGGATCTATGCCCATTTTATGCACTGTATCCTGGTAAAGCAGGTTCAGGCTGCTGCCGCCGTCCATGAGGACTCTAGTGAGGTGAAATCCGTCAATGATTGGGTCTAGAACCAATGCGGTGAATCTGCCGTGACGAATGCTAGTGGGGTGGTCCCTTCGATCAAAAGTGATCCGGTAGGAGGACCATGGGTTGAACTTTGGGGCGACTAGCTCCAACGCATTTACGTCCCTGAGCGCACGCTTCTCTTCCCTTTTGGGGATGTGGGTTGCATATATCATGTTCACCGTCCGCACTTGTGGGGGGAAACCCTTCTATCCTCTGTTGTTTGGTGGCTGGGGCTCCTCCTTGTCATCGCTATGCAGCCCCTTGTCTCTGTTTTCGGCACTTAACTTGCCTGCCTGCTTGAACGCCCAACAATCCCTATTGGTGTGATTGGCTGGTTGTTCTGGGGTGCCATGTATCTAGCACGAGTGGTCGAGTATCCGGTCTAAACTGGACGGGCCCGGAGTATTTCTTTTGAATGGCTTTTTCCGCTGACCGGGTTTAGAGCTTCTGAATCCGGCATTAACTGTCGTATCCTCATTTTTGTCACTGTTCATGCGGCACTTGTGCTTGTTGCGACGCGACCTGCCATTGTTGTCCTTGGTATCCGAATTACCAGGGCTCTTGGTCATGTTATTACTGCGAGCTAGTTAGTTGTCTTCTCCCGTGCAAAAGCGGGTCATGAGTATTGTGAGGGCTGCCATGGATTTCGGCTTTTCCTGTCCAAGGTGCCGGGCAAGCCATTTGTCACGGATATTATGTTTGAAGGCTGTGAGGGCCTCTGCGTCCGGACAGTCAACTATTTGATTTTTCTTGGTGAGGAACCGTGTCCAGAATTGTCTGGCCGATTCCTCTAGCTGCTGAATTATGTGGCTTAGGTCATCAGCGTCCGGTGGTCGCACATAAGTGTCCTAGAAGTTGTCAAGGAATGCGGATTCCAGGTCCTCCCAGCAACCAATTGACTCTGCTGGCAAGCTGTTAAGCCAATGCCTAGCTGGTCCTTTAAGCTTGAGTGGGAGGTATTTTATGGCGTGTAGATCATCACCGCGGGCCATGTGGATATGAAGGAGATAATCCTCGATCCATACCGCAGGATCTGTTGTGCCATCGTATGATTGGATGTTTACGGGTTTAAACCCTTCGGGGATTTGATGATCCATTACTTCATATGTGAAGCATAGTGGGTGTGCGGCGCCTCTGTACTGGGCTATATCACGACGTAGCTCATATGAGCTTTGCCTGCCCTGTTCGGCCTGGCCGTATTTGCCATGTCCGGTGTGACGGTTATCGTCACGTGTCGTGGGGCGCCCACGCGATCCGTAGATCGATCTTGTTTGCCTGGCCTTGTCCTCCAATATGTCTCACAGGTCTGGCGCGTTTCCCCGTGCCTTGGTACTTTTTGAGCGGCGCCGAGGTGCGGCTTGAGTTGAGGGCCGAAAGGCTTGTCTGTCGCGGCCACGGGGTGGCTGATCGGCCGCATCATACGCTGGTGATGTAGGTGTAGTTGCTTCCTCCTCTAATTGGGGTAGCAGCCTGCGCTTTGGATAGCTCTTGGAGGGGACTTCAAGTTTGTACTCTTTGGCCACCAGGACTTCAGTCCATCTGTCATCTAGCAAATCTTGGTCAGCTCTAAGCTGCTGCTATTTTTTCTTGAGGCTGCTTGCCGTGGCCATACGCCTGCGTTTGAAACGCTCTTGTTCGACGGGATCCTCAGGCATGACAAATTCGTCGTCGTTGAGGCTTGCCTCATCTTTGGAGGGAGGCATATAATTGTCGTCCTCGACCTCTCTCTCTCTGCCGCTCTCTCATGAGGGCTGGCTTCTCCATCCTCCTGCGCTGAATCTTGCTGGAGGGGGTTGTCTTCGGCACTGTCTGGGATGTTATTATCTCCGGTGCCGGACTCGCCGTTTTTACTTTGGCGGGATTTAGAGCGGCGCCACGGACGCCGACGCTTAGGCTGTTTCTTGGAGGGGTCATCCTCCGTTGTTCCATTGCCATCCCCTTCTTTTGGGGTGTCCGCCATGTATACGTCATATGACGAGGTGGCTTTCCAGTGCCCTATAGGCGCTGGCTCTTAGTCGTCTCCTTCATCGGCGTCCATGCCATCGATGTCTTTGGAGTCGAAGTCGAGCATGTCGGTTAAATCATCGACAGTGGCTACGAAGTGGGTGGTGGGTGGGCTTCGTATTTCTTCGTCATCCACATCCCAACCTTGCTGACCATAGTCCGGCCAGGGCTCTCCTGACAAAGAGAGAGACTTTAGTGAATTCAGGATGTCGCCAAAGGGCGAGTGCTGAAAGATGTCTGCGGCGGTGAACTCCATGATCGGGACCCAGTTGGGTTCGATCGGAAGGGGTGCAGAAGATTCGGAGTCCGGAAAGGAGTCCGGCACCCTGGAGTCACGAGCTTCACAAAGGACCAGGCTGGTATTCGGCTCGATCACCATAGAGATTGCAGCCCCCGAGGCGGTGTCCAAGCATCCATCCCCGGTTGGCGCAGTCGGCTCCGAGCTAAGGGTCGGAGAGGACACCTCAGCGTCCTTCTGGGCACTATCCGGCGGCAGAGCTAGATCATGCCCATCATGATAGTGCAGTACGCTCGGCTGTGGCTCGAATCTGTCGAAGATCAAGTCTCCGTGGATGTCAGCCGTGTAGATTAAACTTCCAAATCTAACCTGATGGCCTGGGGCGTAGCTTTCTATCTGCTCCAGATGGCCAAGTGAATTGGCCCGCAGTGCAAAGCCGCCGAATATGAAGATCTGTCCGGGGAGAAAAGTCTCACCCTGGACCGCGTCGTGGTTGATGATCAAAGAAGCCGTCGGGCCTAAAGGTGACGACACAGAGGAACTCTCAATGAAAGCACCAATGTCGGTGTCAAAACCGGCGGATCTCGGGTAGGGGGTCCCGAACTGTGCGTCTAGGCGGATGGTAACAGGAGACAAGGGAGACGATATTTTTACCCAGGTTCGGGCCCTCTCGATGGAGGTAAAACCTTACTCCTGCTTGATTAATATTGATAATATGGGTAGTACAAGAGTAGATCTACCACGAGATCGGAGAGGCTAAACCCTAGAAGCTAGCCTATGGTATGATTGTTGTTCGTCCTACGGACTAAAACCCTTCGGTTTATATAGACACCAGAGAGGGTTAGGGTTACACAGAGTCGGTTACAATGGGAGGAGATCTACATATCATATTGCCAAGCTAGCCTTCCACGCCAAGGAAAGTCCTATCCGCACACGGGACGAAGTCTTCAATCTTGTATCTTCATAATCCGGGAGTCCGGCCGAAGGTCATAGTCCGGCCATCCGGACACCCCCTAATCCAGGACTCCCTTAGTGCTCTTAATGCAGAAAGAGGGCTTAAATTTGTATGAGAGTCGACCAATCCGACCACATGGCTACGCAATTCCTGTATCATCATTGGCTCATCGCAACCTAGCATGCCACCATTAGTTCTAGGCACATGATGCATCACAATATCGCATCTAGTTATACAACGCCAGAAGCTCGTTCCAGTGCAAAAATCCCCGAGGGAGAGCATCCAATTGACAGCAACTAGGAAGCGCCACTGCTGCCCCATGCCATTAAGCACATGCTCCGCACTTCAGCAGTCAGCACACCAGCACCAAACTAATTAAGGATATATACTGACTAACTGTATTCTGTGTTGTTGGTTTGTTAGCTAATTATAGAATAACTTTTTGAAACAGATACTATGGTTAACTCAGTCTAAAAACCCTCACAAGATTGTGAATTCTGTAAGATAATCCATCAGAGCTGGTTATGAAACCTGAGTGCAAGGATGTGCAACTTGCTCGGCCAATGCCTTCAGATTAGGGTAGATTGTTCCAACCCTTTTATTTTTGTGCCGCTACACTTCCAGTAGCAGAGGCATCGATGATTGATGACAAGGCCCAAATAAGACTAAGCTGGAGGCTGTGTACAATATCAAATAACAATGTAGCAGCTGCACTAGAGGACACCATGGCTGTCGCATTGCATAGGGCCGTTGAATTTGATGAGGGGAGAGCATAGAGCCGAGAAGGTTGGATCGTGTAGTTGTTAGAATTATCACTTTATGTCGAACCTCCCAACGTAGCTGCTGTGTTCGGCAACTGCCATGTGACGGACAGAGGTGGCGAGAGGCGCATCATCATGGTTGGACAACAAATTCTGGGCTCAGCTTTGATGCTCAATTAGAGATCGAAAACAAGGTTGCTGTACAAGCAATCTTGCTCAACTAATTTAAGCTCAGTGTTACATGTTGATTAAACATCGGATATCCTCCCCAAAATGATATCATTGCACTGCACTGGATCTGACAAGGAGTGGATCCAGCTAGCTATGTGATGGCACTTCCACATGCATGATGACCCACAAGTATAGGGGATCTATCATAGTCCTTTCGATAAGTAAGAGTTTCGAACCCAACGAGGAGCGGAAGGAAATGACAAGCGGTTTTCAGTAAGGTTTTCTCTGCAAGCACTGAAATTATAGGTAACGGATCGTTTTGTGATAAGATAAATTGTAACAAGTAACAAGCAATGAAAGTAAATAAAGTGCAGCAAGGTGGCCCAATCCTTTTTGTAGCAACGGAAAAGCCTGGACAATTTCTTATAATGAGAAAAGAGCTCCCAAGGACACACGGGAATTATCGTCAAGCTAGTTTTCATCACGCTCATATGATTCACATTCGGTACTTTGATAATTTGATATGTGGGTGGACCGGTGCTTGGGTACTGCCCTTACTTGGACAAGCAACCCACTTATGATTAACCCCTATTGCAAGCATCCGCAACTAAAAAATAAGTATTAAGGTAAACCTAACCACAACATTAGACATATGGATCCAAATCAGCCCCTTACGAAGCAAAAATAAACTAGGGTTTAAGCTTCTGTCAATCTAGCAACCCATCATCTACTTATTACTTCCCAATGCCTTCCTCTAGGCCCAAATAATGGTGAAGTGTCATGTAGTCGACGTTCACATAACACCACTAGAGGAAAGACAACATACATCTCATCAAAATATCGAACGAATACCAAATTCACATGACTACTAATAGCAAGACTTCACCCATGTCCTTAGGAACAAACGTAACTACTCACAAAGCATATTCATGTTGATAATGGGTGCAACTGTAATAGGTGCAACTACTTTTACTTCAATGGGAGGATTATATTTAAACCACTTCTCTTTAGGGAGATCTACATGAGTAGAAAAAGATTCACAAAAAGCAGCTACCATCTCAGAGACAAGTCTATACTTAGCGCTAAATCCACGAAAAACATCGGTATCCATATAAGATTTAACACAATCAAACTTGGGTGTTATACCTGACTCCTTACCATCGTCGGAGACCCAATCTTCGGAGTTGTGTTTAATTCTTTCCAATAAATCCCATTTGAATTCAATAGTCTTCAGCATATAAGAACCACCACAGGAAGTATCAAGCATGTTGCGATCATTGGGAGAAAGCCGAGCATAATTTTTTTGAATAATCATTTATCTGGAGAGCTCAGGACTGGGGCATGAATATAACATTGACTTAAGCCTCCCCCAAGCTTGAGCGATGCTTTCTCCTTCGCGAGGCCAGAAATTGTATATGTAATTATGATCACGATGAACAGGATGCATAGGATAGAACTTCTAGTGAAATTCCAACTTCAATCGTTTATAATTCCAAGATCCCGTATCATCACATAGCCTAAACCGTGTCAATGCATCTCATTTCAAAGATAAAGGGAAGACCTTCCTTTTGACAACATCATCGGGAATTCCTGCAAGCTTAAATAATCCACAAACTTCATCCACAAAGATAAGGTGTAAATCAGGATGCAATGTTCCATCTCCTCAAAGGGATTAGCTACTAGTTTGTCTATCATACCCGAAGGAATCTCAAAGTAAATATTTTCAGTAGGTTCAGTATGTTGAGGCGCAACTCTTTGCTCTTCTGGTCGGGGTGAAGATACCCAGAACAAGCCCCTCAAAGGATTAATTTGCATAGTAACAAGTGACAGAAAATTTCAGCACAATATATAAATGTTTCCTTACCAAGTTCCACTAACCAAAGGCACTTCACTCCCCGGCAACGGCGCCAGAAAAGAGTCTTGATGACCCACAAGTATAGGGGATCTATCATAGTCCTTTCGATAAGTAAGAGTGTCGAACCCAACGAGGAGCAGAAGGAAATGACAGGCGGTTTTCAGTAAGGTTTTGTCTGCAAGCACTGAAATTATAGGTAACAGATAGTTTTGTGATAAGATAAATTGTAACAAGTAAAAGGCAATGAAGGTAAAATAAAGTGCAACAAGGTGGCCCAATCCTTTTTGTAGAAAAGGACAAGCCTGGACAATTTCTTATAATGAGAAAAGAGCTCCCGAGGACACATGGGAATTATCGTCAAGCTAGTTTTCATCACGCTCATATGATTCGCGTTCGGTACTTTGATAATTTGATATGTGGGTGGACCCATGCTTGGGTACTGCCCTTACTTGGACAAGCAACGCACTTATGATTAACCCCTATTGCAAGCATCTGCAACTACAAAATAATTATTAAGGTAAACCTAACCACATCATTAGACATATGGATCCAAATCAGCCCCTTACGAAGCAACACATAAACTAGGGTTTAAGCTTCTGTCACTCTAGCAAACCATCATCTACTTATTACTTCCCAATGCCTTCCTCTAGGCCCAAATAATGGTGAAGTGTCATGTAGTCGACATTCACATAACACCACTAGAGGAAAGACAACATACATCTCATCAAAATATCGAACGAATACCAAATTCACATGACTACTAATAGCAAGACTTCACCCATGTCCTCAGGAACAAACGTAACTACTCACAAAGCATATTCATGCTCATAATCAGAGAAGTAATAATATGCATTAAGGATCTGAACATATGATATTCCACCAAATAAACCAATTAGCATCAACTACAAGGAGTAATCAACACTACTAGCAACCCACAGGTACCAATTTGTGGTATTGGATACAAGATTGGATACAACAGATGAACTAGGGTTCGAGAGGAGATGGTGCTGCTGAAGATGTTGATGGAGATTGACCCCCTCCCGATGAGAGTATCGTTGGTGATGACGATGGTGATGTTTTCCCCCTCCCAGAGGGAAGTTTCCCCGACAGAACTGCTCTATCGGAGCCCTAGATTGGTTTCGCCAAGGTTCCGCTTCATGGCGGTGGAGTTTCGTCCCGTAAGCTTGCCTTTGATTTTTTTCGGGGTAAAAGCCTTCATATAGCAGAAGATGGGCACCAGAGGGCCACCAGGGGGCCTAGGAGACAGGGGGCGCGCCCAGTAGGGGTGGGCGCGCCCCCACCCTCCTGGCCAGGGTGTGGGCCCCCTCTGGTGCTTTCTTCGCTCAATAATTCTTATTAATTCCAGAAATAGCTTTCGTGGAGTTTTAGGATTTTTGGAGCTGTGTAAAATAGGTTTCCAATATTTGCTCCTTTTCCACCCAGAATTCCAGCTGTCGGCATTCCCCCTCTTCATGGTAAACCTTGTAAAATAAGAGAGAATAGCCATAAGTACTCAGATAAAATATGTAATAACAGCCCATAATGTAATAAATATCGATATAAAAGCATGATGCAAAATGGACGTATCAACTCCCCCAAGCTTAGACCTTGCTTGTCCTCAAGCGGAAGCCAAAATCAAAAAATATGTCCACATGTTTAGAGATAGAGGTGTCGATAAAAAAAATACGGACATGAGGGCATCATGATCATTCTTATAACAGCAACATATATAGATTTTGTCATATGATTTCTTATGCTTAAGTAACAATCAATTCACAATGTCAAGTATGGTTCAAAAACTTCATTGAGAACTAACAAACTATAATCTCAGTCATTGAACCAATTGCAATTTATCATAACATCGGAAAGAGTCAAGAATAGAGCTTTTCAGCAAGTCCACATACTCAACTATCATATAGCCCTCTACAATTGCTAACACTCACGCAATACTTGTGGTTATGGAGTTTTAATCAGACACTAAGAAAGATAGGGGCTTATTGTGTTGCCTCCCAACGTATTCACCTTTGGGTGATGTCAACAATAATAGTTCATGCTAGCTTACATCCAATTGGATATATATATCAGGATCTTTCAAACACGAGGAGCTTTCCAAAGGATAAAAATAAAAGGGAAAGGTGGAGATCACCTTGACTCAAGCATAAAGTAAAAACATAAAGTAAAAGACAGGCCCTTCGCGGAGGGAAGCAGAGGTTGTCATGCGCTTTCAGGGTTGGATGCACAAAATCTTAATGCAAAAGAACGTCACTTTATATGGCCACTTGTATATGGACCTTTATTATGCAGTCCGTCGCTTTTATTGCTTCCATAATAAGATCGTATAAAGCTTATTTTCTTCACACTAATAGATCATACATATTTAGAGAGCAATTTTTATTGCTTGCACCGATGACAACTTACTTGAAGGATCTTACTCAATCCATAGGTAGGTATGGTGGACTCTCATGGCAAAAACTGGGTATAAGGGTATTTGGAAGCACAAGTAGTATCTCTACTTGGTGCAAGGAATTTGGCTAGCATGATGGGGAAAGGCAAGCTCAACATGTTGGGAAGATCAATGACAATATACTTTAACTGAGATGTGAGAAAACATAAACCATTACATTGTCTTCCTTGTCCAACATCAACTCTTTTAGCATGTCATACTTAATGAGTGCTCACAATCATAAAAGATGTCCAAGATAGTATATTTGCATGTGAAAACCTCTCTTTCCTTATTACTTACTATTAATTGCAACGATCACCAAAGCTACGTTTGTCAACTCTCAACAACTTTTATGCCTCATACTTTCTATGTGCAAAGTCATTACTTATCCAAAAGATCAATATGAACTATTTTATTCTTTTTATTCTTTCTACTTCCTCAAGATCATAGCAAGATAGCAAAGCCCTTGACTCAACACTAATCTTTATTATAGATAGCTCACGGACTCGATTACATAAAGAGATCACAAAGCAAAACTCAAAAACTACTTGATATTAAAACTTCAATCTACTAGATCAAGATACTACTAAAAGGATCGAACTAAATAAAACGGTAAAGATAAGAGTGTGATGATGATACGATAACGGGGCACCTCCCCCAAGCTTGGCAATTTCCAAGGGGAGTGCCTATACCCATGTAATTATGTCTCCTTCTTTATAGTTGGTGAAACATGAGTTGTTGATGGTGTAGGCTTCTTCCTCAATTTACGCTTGAGTATAGTATTTTGCTCCTTTAGGTCATCGATCTCCTGCTCAAGACTTAATATTATTTTGGATAATTCCTGTTTATTTTCCTGCAAGAGACAAAAAGGGATAAATTCGATCTTTGGCTTCTTTGATCTATCCGGGAGGCTTGACTTTTTAAACTCCACATGCATGTCCCCAGGTTGAGGTAATGAGTCTTCGTCTTTGTATGAACTCGTCTCCTCCTTTCCCTTAGGCTCGTAGTCTTCCTCTTCTTCAGTGGTCCAACCACCATGCACCAAGTCCCCGTACACCTTAGGGTCTGCAAGGTAATCAACCACATAGCTCTCCCCTTCCGAATGATGAGACGACATATTGCTCTAGATCTGTAACAGAAACAATTCGAAACGAAAATGGGGGATATTTGCGTGATACTGTGGTCAAAACCTTCGGGAGATTATATAATGAATTTTTACCGACCAAACTACGTAACGTGCAAGAAAATGGAGTCCGGGAGGTACACGAGGTGGCCACGAGACAGGGGCGCACCCTCCACTCTCGTGGAGGCCTCGTGTCCTTCCCGGACTACTTCTTTCTTTCCAAAATTCTTAAATATTCCAAAATGGATAGAAATTGCCATTAGAATTGTTTTGGAGTCGGTTTACTTACCGTACCACATACCTATTACTTTTATGAGTCTGAAATGTTCTGGAAAGTGTCCCTTATGTACTCCTCCGGGGTTACGGTCTCAATAATATTAGTTTCAACATTCATAGGATTACCTGAGATATAATGTTTGATTCTTTGACCGTTCACCACCCTCGGACGTGTGCCTTCGAAGTTGTTGATTTTTATGGCACCGGAACGATAGACCTCCTCGATAATGTAAGGACCTTCCCATTTAGAGAGAAGTTTTCCTGCAAAAAATCTTAAACGAGAATTGAATAATAACACATAATCACCTACGTTGAACTCACGCTTTTGTATCCTTTTGTCATGCCAGCGTTTGACTTTTTCTTTGAACAGCTTGGCATTCTCATAGGCTTGGGTTCTCCATTCATCAAGTGAGCTAATATAAAATAACCTCTTTTCACCGGCAAGTTTGAAGTCATAATTGATCTCTTGAATAGCCCAGTATGCTTTATGTTCAAGTTCAAGAGGTAAGTGGCATGCCTTTCCATAAACCATCTTATACGGAGACATACCCGTAGGATTTTTATATGCAGTTCTATAGGACCATAATGCATCATCAAGTTTTTTGGACCAGTTCTTTCTAGATTTGTTCACAGTCTTTTGCAAAATTACTTTCAGCTCTCTATTTCTCAACTCTACTTGACCACTAGACTGCGGGTGATAAGGAGATGCGACTCTATGATTAACATCATACTTAGCAAGCATCTTACGGAAAGCACCATGAATAAAATGTGAACAACCATCAGTCATAAGATATCTAGGGACTCCAAACCTCGGAAAAATAACTTCTTTAAGCATTTTAATAGAAGTGTTATGATCAACACTACTAGTTGGAATAGCTTCTACCCACTTAGTAACGTAATCAACAGCAACTAAAATATGTGTATAACCATTAGAGGCAGGAAAAGGTCCCATATAATCAAAGCCCCAAACATCAAATACCAACACATATACATACCAAATCATATCCCTGTCATATGGATATGATCATCCAACACATATACATAGCAAATCAAAAGTCCATATGCAACATATATAGCTAGCCAACATATCCAACAACAAGCATACAATGGTTTCATCCATACATGCATATATAGGTAGCAAGTTTCACATTGTTCATCCTACAAAATCAAAACAAAAAGGAAGCATAAAGAGAAGAGTAGACTCCATCGACGCAAGCTTCCTCATCTAAAGAAAATCTGCAAATAGGGAAAGAAGAAAGTAAGAAGAAGAAGAAGAAGAAGAAGAAGAAGAAGAAGAAGAAGAAGACTAGCTAGAAGAAGAAGAAGTAGAAGAAGAAAAAGACGAAGAAAAAGACGAAGAAGAAGAAGAAGAAGAAGAAGAATTTTTTCTTCTCTTTCTTTTTCTTCTCTCCTCTTCTTTATCTTATTCTTCTTCTAACTAAGGTAAGTAAAAATGTCATTTTATTGCTAAGTTAGGTAAAAATGCTAAGTGTAGTCATTTTAGAGCTAAGCTAGGTAAATAGGTCATTTTGGAGCTTGGTAAGGTTATTATGCCATTTTCGAGGAAAATAAGCTAAGTCTATATCATTTTGGAGGTAACAAAGATTATCATGCCATTTTTGACCTAAGTATGCTAAGTATGTCATAAATAAACTGAATAAGCTAAGTATAGCTCATTTTTATGTAACTTAGGTAATTATGCCATTTAGGAGGAAAATAAGCTAAGTATCCATTTGTAAAGCAAAACATTAGAGAAAACTTACCCTCATCACAACAAATATGATGAAGATCGCAACTAAGATAACAATTGATCCAACGACGTAATGATACCAAGCCTCAATGTCAATGGCATATTTTCTAACCTTCTTAAGCTTTAGGCGCATTGCATCCATCTTCAAGCGCATTGCATTCATCTTCATCTTGTGATCATCAATGACATCGGCAACATACAACTCCAATGTCATCTTCTCTTCTTCAATTCTTTTCATTTTTTCTTTGAAATACTCTTTTTCTTTTTCAACTAAATTTAACTTCTCGACAAGAGGGTCGGTTTCAAATTCTGGTTCACATACCTCCTAGATTAAAATATATCTATGTCAACTTGATGGCCATAATTGTCATAAATGCGAAATGCAACAAATAGTTATGAAAAAGAATTTACCACATCTGAATCATAAAGCGGATGAGCGCCGATGGGGACGGAAATCAAGACCATGGCACTATGTATAAGAACCAGTCATACAATGTAAGAAAATTATACATACCAACTATATGAATCATACAAAGTACAACATAAAAATTTGAATACCTAAGAATCACTATTGGTAATGACGTGCTCATCATCATCATTAATAAATGCATCATCATCTGGAAGGCCACCTTTACGTAATCGTTCAAGCATTGATAGGTCATCTGCAGCAGTAACTTCTTCTTCTTCCGGCTCTTCTTGTTCCGGCTCAGGGTCAGATTCACTATCGTTGTCTACTTCAATGTTCTGGGGTGGAGTAGAGTGTTTCTTGAAACGTTTTGTTTGGCAAGACGTGTTTCTTGGAAGAATTCTCCTTCATCATATGTGTCTTGGTTAACGTGATGTTCATAATCCTCTTCACTAAGGGGAGGTGGTCTAACACGTGGCGGCACTTCATAAACGACATCCCAACCACTAAGATTTGCATCACTTTGACCGGCCCACGGTAGATAGAAAAATTGGGTTGCCTGTTGAGCCATAATATAGACATCGCGAACGTCCAAATGGGTGCTTTGTTTGATTTCGACTAGCCCTATATGTTCATGAGTCCTTCTAGTCTCCCTGGGCTGGAACCAATAACATCTGAAGAGTACGACGTTTGGTGGGTTATCACCATAGAATTGAAGTTCATAAATTCCTTCAACTCTTCCATAATACTCGACACCTCCTTCGCCGATAGCAGAGACACAACAAATTGTAGACTTTCGATCGGCCATCGATAGCTCTTTGCCATAGGTACGAAAGTGATACCCGTTGATGTCGTAATTGTCAAATGAACGGACCTTATAGTCAAAACCATTACCTACTTGTCTCAATTCGGCATCCATAATCTCTAAATTAGCCTACAAGTTTAATAAGAAAGGATTGTTGCATTAGTCGCAAATTAGCCAAAGAAATGAAAGGGTCTAATGGAAATTACCGTTTTTTGAACCAAGAGACGAAACCGGGATATTTCGCCTCCTTGCTTTGCCAGAAGCTCATACTCTTGAACCCATTATCCCAAGCTTCTTGCAATTCGTCCTTAAGCGGCTGCATGTACACATTCTTATTCTTCCCCGGATAGTTGGGCCCTGGAATTATCAACGTCAGGAAAATGTTCTTTATTTGCATAATCTGCCCCAGGGGGGGAGATTGAGTGGAATGACAAACACGGGCCTACAATTGTATGGGGATGTCATCTGACCAAACACACTGAACCCAACTGTGCTGACGGCGACTCGAGGATGCCTTGGATCTGCCGTTTTTTCCTTATGTAATGCATCGAAGCACTTCCACGCTTCACCATCCGATGTGTGCACCATCATCACATCCCATCTGCATCTAGTTCGGTTCTTTTGCCCGTTTTGTGCAATGTCATCTGTCTGGCCGTCTCTTCGACCATGAAAAGACATTGAAGTCTTGGTACGATTGGCATATACCGAAGAACATTAATGGGTATTTTGGTCTGCATCTTCTCACCCATACCGTTATCTACCACAACATACCTGGAAGAATTGCAAAGGGGACAATAGTTCAAGTCCTCATACTGACGCCTAAATAAGACACATCCTTTCTCACAGGCATGTATCTTCCCATAGGGCATCTTAAGAGCACGGAGGATTTTGTCTGACTGGTACAGGTTTGGAGGTAGCACATGGCCTTGGGTAGAAATCATCCGAAAACTGTCATCATCGCGTCATAGCATTCTCTGCCCAAATTGAATTGAGCCTTCAAAGCCATTATTTTTGAGATGGCATCCATCTGACAAAGCTCAGTGTTCTCATGGATAGGATGTTTTGAGGACTCCAACATTTCAGTGAAGGCCTTTGCAGATTCCTCCATCTCCTCATCCAAGTCCTAAGCATCGTCAAAGTCTTGCACCATGTCTGCGGTCCTGGTACCATACTCGTCAGTGCAATGACGAACCACCTTGGCTCTAGCACGTTGGGCAGACTCACCATGTAATGTCCAGACTGTGTAACCAGACGTAAAATGATACTTCTGTAGGTGTTTACTCATTTGAAGCTCGTCCCTCTGATTATAGTTGTCGCACCGGGCACAGGCGCACCAGCTAAATTCCTGACCATTTGCAAATGCGGCTCTAACAAACCCCTTAGTTTTTGTTAACCATTCCTCGGTCCAAACATACTGACTAGTGTAACCGGTGTACATCCACGCACGATCTCTCATATTGACTTCCTACTGGACACACAAGAAATATATACATAATTAGGCAAACCATATCCATCAGTTAATGGAGTTTGTTAGTTTTATTACGTCCATGCAACCTACACGCTAATAGGTAAGGATAGGTCCTAATCCCACCCGAGTATGTGTAGATCGGGTTCGTTTTCCCATGCTCTGCTCTAGATCCGACACAAAATTTCGGCAGCACCTCCCTGCTATTCTCTTGATACACATCTCGGCAATAAGCAGAGAGGATGTGAACCCGGAGAACAACGGGGAGGCACTGATGAAATTCTGCATCGGATCCGGAGCTGAGCATATGGGAAAACGAACCCAATCTACACATACTCGGGCTGTCCTTGGATAACGTTGGAAAATTCGAAAGAATCACGATTATAAATATGCAAATGCATGCATATTTATAGATGTAACCCTTTCGAACGGGAGATGCATAGTGGTTACGCATACTGATGATTGACACCTATAGCTAGCAAGTTTCATCGGCACAAAGACCGGAACAGAGCAAATGAAGTGGGGAGGAGGAGATGTCATTTGTGATCACTAAAGAACATAGGGGCGGAGCTCGTCGAACACTAGACCCTCGCAATGAAGAAATAACTGCATATTTAAATCAACAGATGAGTAACATAGCAAGTATTCGACACCGACGGGCACATGTACCTCGCACTGACGATACTTGTTATTTACGGTACCATCGACACCGAGGAACTCTCTAACCCGCTCGTCCCCGGGTAAACTAAATAGCAACTACCATGGGGGAAAGGTACATGAGGCCGTCGGTGTTGAACACTACATACACATCCCACAAGTGAAGTCGGCGCCCGGCGTCCCGCAACAATAATTCTGGTGGCCATCAACGTCGAGAACTGTTACTACTGGATGCAGGACCCCTGTGTCACTTGTGGGACGTGGATGTAGTATTCGACTCCGACAGCCACATGTACCTCGCACTGACGATACTTACTATTTAGGGTACCATCGACACCGAGGAACCCCCTAATTAACCCCCTAATAATTAACCCTAATTAGCAATTATCATCGGTGTGAGATACATGTGCCGCTCGGCGTTGAACACTAGATCCACATCCCACAAGTGAAGCCGGCGCCCGGCGCTTTGGGACACCATACGTCGGTATCATTTGTGGGACGTCGATGTAGTGTTTGACACCAACGGACATATGTATCTCGCACCAACGATACTTGCTATTTAGGGTCTTCTTGTTCTTCTTCTTCTTGTTCTTCTTCTTCTTCTTCTTCTTCTTCTTCTTCTTCTTCTTCTTCTTCTTCTTCTTCTTCTTATTCTTCTTCTTCCCTCCTCCTCCTCCTCCTTCTACTCCTCCTCCTCTTCTTCTTCTTCTTCTTCTTCTTCTTCTTCTTCTTCTTCTTCTTCTTCTTCTCCTTCTTCTTCTTCTCCTTCTTCTCCTCCTGCTTCATCTTCTTCTTCTTCTTCTTCTTCTTCTTCTTCTTCTTCTTCTTCTTCTGCTTCTGCTTCTTCTTCTTCTTCTTCTTCTTCTTCTTCTTCTTCTTCTTCTTCTTCTTCTTCTTCTTCTTCTTCTTCTTCTTCTTCTTCTTCTTCTTCTTCTTCCTCCTCCTCCTCCTCCCTCCTCCTCCTACTTCTACTCCTCTTCTTCTTCTAAACCAAAACTAAAACTAATCTAAAATAAACTAAACTAAAACTAAACTGAAAATAAAACAAAAATAAAAGAAACTAAAAAAACTAAACTAAAAAAAGGGGGGAAGAACAAACCTGGAGGGGATCGCCGGTGGAGGGCGAGGTCGGCTGGTGGGGCGGCGCGGCGCGGCGCAGGGGCTGCGGGGAGGAGGGTGGCAACGGGCCGGGGCGGCGCAGCGCCATGGGGAGGGGTCCGGCACCGGGGCGGCCCGGCACTGGCCTCTCCGGCGACGGGGTGCGGCAGGGCGGGGGGGGGCGACGGGGGTGGCGGGGTTCCTCTTTGCCGAGGGGGAGGGCTGGACGGCGGCGGGGGTTGGGTCCGGGGGCGGGGCTGGCCGATGGGGGCGACAGCGGCGGCGGTAGCGGTGGGGAAGGAGAGAGGTGGGCGCACAGGGGAGGGGAGACAGAGAAAGAGAGAGAGGGGAGACGACACAACCCGTTAAGTGGGCCTTCTTTGCCGTCCGCTAGCAGACGGCATAGAAGGCGGCCGTTTAGGGCTGGCCTATGTCTCCTCTTTGCCGTCCGCTGGCAGACGGCAAAGAGCCTGACCTAGCCATGTTGTGCCCTATGGGGCCCACCTTGCCCTTTGTCGTCTGCCTTCCAGCTCTTTGCCGTCAGCTGGCTGACGACAAAGAATCAGCTGACGACAAATACACATTTTTCTATCAGCTCTTTCTTTGTTGTTCGCTTTGTGGAAGCGGACGGCAAAGAGCCTCTTTGCCATCAGCTGGCCAACGACAAAGAGGAGGCAGACAGCAAAATGCCAGATTCCAGTAGTGAAAGGTCCATCGATCCAAGACTGTGTTGCATGGGCGTTTGAATTCATTCATCAATGCCAAGCGTCGGGGCGAGAGGTTGTTGTCTTGAAGCTAGATTTTTCTAAGGCATTCGACACGGTCAAACATGCCCCCATGATGGAGATTATGAGGTGTATGGGTTTTGATGAACGATGGCTTAGATGGATCAACTGCTTGTTTTCGACGGCCAAGTCCTCTGTCCTCCTTAATGGGACACCAGGCAGGCAATTCTTCTGCTTACGCGGTGTACGCCAGGGAGACCCGTTGTCTCCACTTATCTTTGTGCTCGCAGCCGGCCTGCTGCAAGCTGCCATCAATGACGCTTATCGCACGGGTGATCTCCAGCTTCCCATCCCTGCTCCTGAAGATGACTATCCCATCATTCAATATGTGGACGACACAATCCTTGTGATGCCCGCTGACAGAACCCAAGGCGAGACCATCAAGTCAATCCTTCAGGACTATGCATCGTCGGTAGGGTTGCACATCAACTTCCGAAAATCCACTCTTATCACCGACAACACAGACGTAGACAGGACCTTGCGCCTAGCACATGTTTTTGGATGCTCGATCGTCTCTATGCCGTTTATGTACCTAGGGTTGCCCATGGGCACTACCAGGCCGACGGTGATAGAACTCATGCCTCTGGTTTCGCCGGTCGAGCGCAAACTCTCTACGGCAGCTAAGCTTCTTTACCATGGCTCAAAACTTACCCTGGTAAACTCAGTGATCACCTCCCTTGCAATCTATGCCATGTGCTCCATTAGACTGCCGCCGAAGATACTTGATCATCTGGACAAGCTGAGGCACTACTGCCTCTGGTCCAAGAACACGTACGATGGCATGAAAGCTGTTTGGATGGCGGCTTGGGGGCTGGTCTCCAGGCCCAAACACAAAGGTGGGCTCGCGGTGCTTGACCATAGGGTCCAAAACCAAGGTTTTCTACAAAAACAACTACATAAATTCTATAACCGCATGGATATACCATGGGTTCAGCTTGTTTGGAACACGTACTATGAGGGCCTGGTCCCGCATGCCTCTGACCCATGCAGATCGTTTTGGTGGAAAGATATTATGACCCTTGCACCAATATATAGAGGGGTCACATCTGTTGAGGTGGGAGATAGGAGCACAATTTTCTTCTGGAAGGATGACAGCCATGGAGATATACTAGCCGATATCCACCCCCGCCTGTTCTCCTTCTCTAAAAGCAAAGATATCTCCGTCCAAAAGCTCTTGACCGCGCCTACGCTTGGCCAGAATTTCCACTTACCGCTCTCGGTTCATTCCAGGGGAGAGCTCGAGGACCTCTAGAACACCTTGTCCTTTATGGAGCTGACAAAGGAGAATGATGTGTGGAAGACTATCTGGGGATCGGAGGGGTTCACCTCGTGCAAGTTTTATCTGCACCTATTTTCGGGACGGGGAGGCGGACAAAGCTTTTGAGTGGATTTGGAAGAAAAAGTGCACCAACAAGTGGAAGGTTTTTCCTTGGCTGCTTCTTGCGAACAGACTAAACACGCAAGGGTTGCTCAAGAGGAAGAATATGAAACTAAGAGATGACAACTTTGCCTGCCTGCTATGCCGCCGACCCCCCGAAGAGTCAGTAGAGCACCTGTTTTTCAGTGTGAATTCAGTAGGTCATGTTGGGGAAGGTTAGGGATCACATGGCCAGTGCATGGCAACAGGCTACATCTTCCGCATGCAGCAAAAAGTATGTGGACCAGGCCAATGTTCATGGATATTTTCATCATAGCGTCTTGGAGCATTTGGAAGGAACCCAAAAATAAAAATTTCAGAGGTATAGTGCCCACAGTGGAAGGATGGAGCCAGAGGTTCAATCTTGACTTTGGCATGATGAGGCACAGAGTCAAAGAGGCCCTAGTGCCATTTGTTGAGCAGGTTGCTAATCTGACCTAGTTGGTTCTTCTATACCCTTGATGTATAGGACTTCTCTTAACCCTTACCCCCATGTAATTTATCCATGTAACTTTATGTGTTGAGGTTTAATACAAAGTCAGTGGGGGGTCCCCCAATATCCCAAGATTTAAAAAAACAAGTATAGGGGATCACAACAGTTCGAGGGTAGAGTATTCAACCCAAATTTATTGATTCGACACAAGGGGAGCCAAAGAATATTCTCAAGTATTAGCAGCTGAGTTATCAATTCAACCACACCTGAAATACCTAATATATGCAGCAAAGTGTTTAATAGCAAAGTAGTATGATGGTAACGGTAATAGTAGCAAAAGTAATAGTAGCAGTTTTATAGTAATCGTAACAGTGGCAACGGAGAAGTAACTAAGCAAAGTTCAATATGTGAAAAGCTCTGAGGAAATGGATCAATGATGGATAATTATGTTGGATGCAATTCATCATGCAACAGTTAGAACATAGGGTGACCTAGAACTAGCTCCAGTTCATCAATGTAATGTAGGCATGTATTTCAAATATAGTCATACGTGCTTATGGAAATGAACTTGCATGACATCTTTTGTCCTACCCTCCTATGGCAACGGGGTCCTATTATAAACTAAGGGATATTAAGGCCTCCTTTTAATAGAGTACCAGACCAAAGCATTAACACTTACTGAATATATGAACTCCTCAAACTACAGTCATCACTGGGAGAGGTCCCAATTATTGTCACTTCAAGGTTGTCGGATCATAACACATAGTAGGTGACTATTGACTTGCAAGATAGGATCAATAACTCACATATATTCATGAAAACATAATAGGTTTAGATCTAAAATCATGGCACTCTGGCCCTAATGACAAGCATTAAGCTTGGCAAAGTCATAGCAACATCAATCTTAGAACATAATGGATACTAGGGATCAAACCCTAACAAAACTAACTCGATTACATGGTAAATCTCATCCAACCCATCACCGTCCAGCAAGCCTACGATGGGATTACTCATGCACCACGGTGAGCATCATGAAATTGGTGATGGAGGATGGTTGTAATGATGGTGACGGATTCCCCTCTCCGAAGCCCCGAACGGACTCCAGATCAGCCCTTCCGAAGAAGATTAGGGCTTGGCGGCGGCTGCGTATCGTAAAAGGCGATGAATCCTTCTCTCTGATTTTTTTTCACCCCGAACATGAATATATGGAGTTGGAGTTCAGGTCGGTGGAGGTCCAGGGGGCCCACGAGGTAGGGGCGGGCCCAGGAGGTGGGCGCGCCCTGCACCCTCGTGGACACGGTATGGGCCCCCTTATGCTGATTCTTTCGCCAATAGTTTTGATTAATTCCAAAATGTGTCTCCGTGGATTTTTAGGTCATTCTGAGAACTTTTATTTCAGCACAAAAATAACACCATGACAATTCTGCTGAAATACTTTTCCAAACACTTTTATTTTCAGGTATATTCAATCTCACCCTACCTCGGTTGGCTTGGCCTAATTTTTTGAACATATACTATATATTGCTACATTTGGATAAAAGGTGCCACATGCAGCATATACATCAAAGGGGATTTTTCTTCTTTCTATATTAGGCAAATTAATGATGTATTGTTCTTTCGATGACTCTCATATTTTTGCATGACATCATGGTTACACTATTTGTTTAGTTATAAACTTTTGTCCTTTGATCTCAACTACCATACTGTTCTTTCAGTTACTCCCATATTTGCATGTTACCATACTCTTTAACAATCTTACCATTTTCTGCAGTACATCCCTTGCTTTGCAACAGCATATGTAGTACACTATCTTGCCCTTTACATAACTGAAGACTGCAGGGATGTCATATTGAACACAAACCATGGATTTACAATCGTTGATGCTGTACACAATCTTGCCCTTTACATAACTGAAGACTGCAGGGATGTCATATTGAGCACAAACCATGGATTTACAATCGTTGCTACTGTAAGACTTTATGAACATGGTCACTCCTATCTTGGCACGGGCCTTTGGACAGAAATTCCTAAGTTTTATCTAGTGAAAGCTAGCACCAAAATTGCATTGCACATAAAAGAACCTGGTCATATGATATATGCTAACTTCCCTGACAATATCATCCGTCCAGACTTTGTTCGAAGTAAGTGTTCTTTTCAAGTATCTGCATATTGGCTTACCTAGCAATATCAAAGGAATCGTGTAGTATTTAAGCAACCAATTCTTATTCCATTTGCTAACTCTGTTCCTACCTAGTAACTTCTAGTTACCAATACACTTTTCTTCTGCTTTATTCTAACTAAATATTCCCAATAATCCCAGTTCTGTTAGAAAGCGCCGCCACCGAGGAGACTCCAGAGATGGAGGACGAGGTTGCCAACAAGCGGAGGCGGGTCCAACAAGAACCTTAAGTGACTCCAGCAGGCCCAGACTTCATCAGCAGCCTCCCTAATGATATCTTGACAGTCATCATCTCCATCATACCAATCAAATATTGCACACGGAAAACCTTCCTTTACCGGGGTGGCACCCCCTATGGCACTCCAGCCCTCTTGACGTCATCGATGTCCACAAGCTCTACCATGCATGGCTATCGCAAAAGCTTGGACACTTTGTCCCAGATCCTTTGTAGGCACCATGGCCCAATCAGAGGCCGTATTATGGGCAACTTCCATTCCAACGACAAGGACCGAGCCAAGATTGACGAGTGGTTCGGATCCCCCACCCTACATCAGCTCGAGGAGCTCAGTTTAATTATGTGCATATGCGCTCGCTGCTACCATTCACGCTTTGCCTCCCGCCCACGCAGCGCCTCGCCAGATTCCTGAACTGCCATTTCCCCCCCAATTAATGACGTGCCACTCTTTTTCTACCATGACTGAAGCGCCTTGAGCTCATCGTTGTCTGCATCCCAAAGGATGACATGGAGCACCTACTCCGTGGCTGTACTGCACCCGAGTACCTTTGTCTTTAGGTGATCAATGGGTTGAGTAGCTTCCACATCACCTCCATGATTCTCCGGACTATTTATGTCTATTGCTAGTGCAACAACAAGAGATCACCTAAGGTGTAACATAGTATGGTCGTTGAGGACACAAGTTCACTTGAGAGATTACTTGTAGTTGATCAAGAAGGTCCAACAAGAATCAATGTCATTTCTGCGGGCTACTCATCTGTCAAATACTCATAACTTGTTATTAGATCCACAATCGTTCAAGTACAACAGTCGCCTTCTTCCTCTCCTTGAAATTAATATTTCTAATTTTCAAGATGCATGTTCGCCTGTCTTCCAGAAAATGATTCCGACAAGCTTGACCCCGAATCTACGCGCAGTGAAGGTCTTGGCACTAGAATCTATCGGCCCTAACCTGGACCAAGTTGTCAGTTTCCTGAGATGCTTTCTGTGCCTGCAGAAGCTATATATCGAGGAGATGCTCCTTTCTTGTTAAATGTTAACCATAAGGGAGTTCAATTTTTGGTACTTTTTTCCCAGGTTTACAATGACAATGTACTACGATTTCTGAAGGAATTTTGGAGGATTTCAGTACATACATGTTTTTCCCCTATATTGGTTGCTTGGTTCATATGGTTACTGTCCATACGCATTTCTCCTTTTGGATTCATCTGTACTAGATTTCATAGGTAAATTTTCATCCACTCCAACCTCTTGTGAAGAAGCCTACATTTTCGAGATTGTAATCAAATACCCATGTTAATCATGTAGGATCGAAGATGTCACATCACTCTATTAGTGTATTTTAGAAATCCTGCAAACCAAATAGGCATGTAGTAGTGTTCAGAACTACATGTAGGCACTAATACGTTATCTTCTTTTGCAAATAAGATTAGGCCCGGTAGAGCATAATGTGATACAATATAATAATCAAATCAAATTTCTTGATCTATATCTCTTAGAAATTACTTTGAACTCCTACTAAGGGACCTTACAGAAGATTATATTCGCTATGTTCTTTGTAGTGAGATCAAGGGTGGTAAAGGAAATGAGGTTTGGCCTACATTTTTTTTGCAAAAATGAATGGTTTGCTGATCAGTGCTGATGGCTACGGCAGAGTGGAAAAGGCTGTGAAGAAGCTGAATTTCATTTTGGAGCTTTAGTTGACAGAGTAATCGGAAGTCATTATGTCAAGCCCCTACATCACTTGTCAGTGGATGATCCCTTTGCATAAATGATGAGGTTTCGAAAGAAGCACTACAAGTGGTAATATCAGTTTGAACCTCTCTTATATCCATGTTCAGCTGATCAACACGGGCGTCCGCAGCTACACTAGGTGAATTTCATTTCTAATATCACACTACTAGGGAAAAGCCTATACACAGAAAGTTACTAGTGGCGAGGGTTAAACCCTCGCTACTGCTACTTACCAGTAGCGCAGGTTTTTAAACCTCGCTACTACTAAGTTAATAGCAGTAGCACGGGTTTTTAACCCTCGCTACTACTAAGCGGTCTCTACCGTGCCCCCCGAGACATGCCATAGTAGTAGCGCGGGTTTTTAAAACCTCGCTACTACTAAGTTTGATAGCAGTAGCGTTGGTTTTTAGCCCTCGCTACTACTAAGTGGTGCCATAGTAGTAGCGAGGGGGTAAAAAACCGCGCTACTACTAAAGGTCCCATTTTCAAACTCTACACCCCCCTTGGTGGATCGCCTTTTCAGTTTAAAAATAAATAAAAGAAAATGATGAAAATGTCAAAAAAATAAAATAAAATAAGTTTCCCATGTGATATGTGGTCTAGTTTTTGGGAAAATTTGCAAATATGAATTTTGACTTTATTTGCAAAATCTCTCGAGAATTTGTAAAAATGGGCATAACTTTTGCATACTAACTCGGATGAAAAAGTTTTTTATATGAAAAATCATCTACTCGAAAAGTTACATCCAAATTTAACCGGGGGAGCCCCGTTAAACATTTTCAAAATACTCAAAAACCTAACAGAAAAAAAGTTACGGGGCTTTTAAGATCTAGAGTGGAAAAAATCGAAAAATTTTCAAACTGTGTGGTCAAACTGTGGTCAAACAATGGTCAAACTAATCATTCTAAAATATTGGTGTTACTAAATAATTATTTTAGTTTTTTTGAATTTTGGTCAAATCTGGTCAAACTGTGGCCAAATTGTGGCCAAACTGTGGTCAAACTGTGGTCAAACTAATTATTCAAGAAATATTAGTGTTACTAATTTTTTAGAACAACAGTTTCAAACTCAAATAGTGAAATGTGTGACTTCATGCTCAAGCTAAATTCCTGAGGTTAATAGGATTGACATCTTACTATTGTCAGGAAAACAACAAGTGCAGACTTGGAAATGAGGGAGAATAGAACCCGGAAGTTAAGCGTGCTCAGGCTGGAGTAGTGAGAGGATGGGTGACCGTCCGGGAAGTTAGATGATTTGGAATGATGAGGGGTGATTAGAGATTAAATTGAGTAGCGGTAAGGGGTGATTAGAGATTTGAGGTTAAAATAATTGAGAAATTTGAAAATTAGGGAAAAAATCAAAATATTTTTTCGAAAAAATTCAAAAAAAAACCACGCTGGTAGTAGTAGCGCGGGTTTTTACCCACGCTACTACTAAAGGACGTAGTAGTAACGCGGGTGGCACCCGCGCTACTGCTATAAGTTAGCTGTAGCGCCTTATTAGTAGCGCCGGCCCCCGCGCTGCAAATAGGCCCAAAACCCGCGCTGCTGCTAGGCTTTTCCCTAGTAGTGTCAGTTTGAACCTTGTAATCTTCGAATTTGAGCCATATAACTCTGGAATTTGAACCTTGTAATATTTTGGGCTTTTGTGGTACAATCATTGAAATGACATTGTTTGAGACTTGTATATTGGTAGTACTATTTAGACCTTAATATGCAATGGGCTTAGATTTTATTTACCATTCCTGAATTTGTTTCCCCTATCGATCGCATCGCAAACAATCTATATAGCAGTCTCGACAGCGATCTTCGACATTATTTCACATAGTTGGTTCTTCAATTGTGTGCCCTGTAGACCACAAAATTATCGCACTCAAGTGTCCATCGTTACCCTTCTGTGTAACATTGACCTCATCACTCACGGGTAAACTTACTGTTAAACATGTGCGCTGCTCTAAGTCATTTCACACACTTCATTTTGGCAAAGCTTTTTGCCAATAAATGTTGACGAATTACCCCTCTTCTAGTCGACGCATGGCCAAACTAGCCGGGCGGAAAGATTGCGCATTGCGCGCAGTAACCCACATGGTTGCACGGGAACAGACTGACCAACTATACATTGGCGCCTCTTCGAGCCCATGCGTGGTTAAATAAAATGCATGCAGGTGCTCAAGCATGCACTAGAATCCTCTGCTAGGAACACGGTGACAAGACGTGATGATTACAGGCCGGCCGAACCCCATTTATTACAGTGGCCATTTAACCCTTCTGTCTCTTCAACCTTTCGATCGCGCCCCAGTATTTCAAGAAGCACACCCACGATGACGAATTCTTAGAGGGTATCCTGCGCGGATCCAATGGTGCTCCAAGCGGCTGCTGACGACGAGCGGTAGTTCACCATCCATGCTGTAGGGGACACCCACATAAGGTTCACGGAGCTCTCAGTGGTGTACACCAACAACCTGATCTGGGTGGAGAACTCCATCAACACCATGGAGTTGTTTCTTGCTGCGCAGAAGTACAAGATGGTTGGGTTCGACCTCGAGTACACCCATGCTCGTGGCGGGTCTTGTCACCAGGTCATTGTCGCTCAGATGTGTGTGCGCAATCACGTCCTCGTCTTCCACTACTGCCTGGAGATAAGGCCTTGTGAGCGTTTCCCCAGGGTGGTCAATAGCCCCCACTACATGTTTGCTACGGTGGACATCACCAACGATGTAAACGTGTTCATCGCCTGCCAAAATCTTGTCGACATCCAGGGCCAATACAAGAGATGGGGCAGCAAGACGCATGAGAAGGACTCACTGGTTCACCTCGCCGAAGCCATCATCGACCCCTACTACACAGACATGAAGGATTCCTGCAATAAGGAAAAGTGTGACTAGCACTCAACCTGAATGGAGAAGCTCGACAAAGCTCACATCATGCACGCGACCAAGGAGGCGTACACGATCTATGAGATGTACAGGCGGATCACCGACATGAGGAAGTGCCTCCTTCCACAAAACGGCCAGGGATCCAGCTGGAAGCAGCGCAATGGCAAGCATCATCACAAAAAGAAGTAGATGATTAGATGATCGTTTCTCCTAGTTTAGTATGCATATAATTGTTTACATTGGTGTGTGCAAATGTTATGTGTGTAGTCATTTATGTGATTGTATGTTTAATTTGGTTATGCAATCATGTTCTCATAAGTATATATGTTGTTCTTCTGTAGGTAGAGCATAGATGCTATGCGGACAGAGCAAATCACATTGCACATGGACTAAACTAGGGAAGCCGTCGGTGATGATTTCATGAATCGCTTACAATTATATACCAACAAGCGCTTGCCCGCAACACACATGGCTTATTAGAAGCAATCGTATGTGTTATTATCGGTTTTTGCATACATTTCTGATTATGGGCCTATTTACCATGTATCACACACATCTTATTAAGTTGAACCGTTTCTTTTGTCTTGTCTCATCGCAAACTGTTCATCCGAGTGAACTGTATGCCATATATCACACACACCTTGATCTAGCTGACTATTTTTGTTGTGTTGCCTAATCACAACCATGTCATCCGAGTAAACTGCATGCCATATATGGCACACACCTTCATTTGGCTGACAGTTTGTTGTTGTGCTCATCGCAAAAACTTTGTATGGATCAACTTTATGCCATGTATCGCACACGCAACTCTAATCTGAATCATGTTTGATGTCTCCGCCATTGCAAACATTTCATGTCATTTTTTACAGTTTTCTTACACCACCGTTTGCGATTTATGCATCGCACATAGTTTCGTCGAAGGGTCTCTGGTTTTAGTGTTGCATTAGCAGCATCCTACATTAGTGATATAGTCCCCGAAGACCCCTTTGAGCAAGAACGCGGCAACGCCTCGTGGCCACCACACAAAGTATGAAACGGAAGAAGCAACAACTACAAGCCAATGAGGATGCATTGAATGATAGGTGGGTCGAAATACTCTCGGCCGAGCAAGTTCTCAAATAATAGCGGAGTAGCGCACCTAAATCTTGTCCGTGCAAGCCTTTGCTACTTGAGTTCGATGAAGAAATAACTAACGACATGCCTTTAACACACGAACGGGCAGAACAACCTGACCGACCCCCTAGAGGGAGCGAGAGGCCACTGCGGGAAAATTTCCACACCCAAACAACACCATGCCATCACAACAAGGACCATGTTGATTACTTGGAGCCTCACAACGCTCGATGCCAGATAGAGGCAAACCGGACGCCACTTCGATCCATTTATAGATCAAGAAGGCGCGTTCCCGCTGGGCTTGATGTCTTTGAGGCGTGGTTGGACAGGAATGGCCGAGCTCGAGATCAAGCCTATACACGGGTATCTCCCGATGTCCGATGCGACACCACTCAGATTTGAGGCCTCGCTCACCCGATCTATTTTATAGACAGGGAGATGGAACACCAGTTTCCGGACGAGTTTGAACCCATTAACATAGGACCGTACAATGGGACCATTGATCCAGATGTGTTGGTCGATGATTTCCGTCTCCATATACATATGGCCAATGGAGATGACCTCCATGCCATCAAATATTTGCCACTCAAGTTAAAGGGGCCGAGGAGGCATTGGCTGAATAGCCCGCTTCCACATTCCATCGGGAGCTGGGAAGCACTCGAGGACGCCTTATGGAAAATTTCCAAGGCACTTATGTCAGACCTCCGGATGCTGACGACCTCAGCCACGTCATTCAGCAACCAGGCGAGTCAGCTTAGAAATTGTGGAATCAATTCCTTAGCAAAAAGAACCAGATTATCGACTGCCCCAACGCCAAGGCCATTGCGCATTCAACCAGAACATCTAAGCTGAATGGCCAGCTGATACGTCTCCAACGTATCTATAATTTTTGATTGTTCCATGCTATTATATTATCTAATTTGGATGTTCAATATGCATTTATATGCTATTTTATATTATTTTTGGGACTAATCGATTAACCAAGGGCCCAGTGCCAGTTTCTATTTTTTTGGCCTATTTTAGGGTTTCGCGGAAAAGGAATACCAAACGGAGTCCAAACAGAATGAAACTCCGAGATGATCTTTCTTGGACCGAAAGCAAACCAGGAGACTTGGAGATGAAGTGAAAGATGCAACGATGTGGCTACGAGGCAGGAGGGCGCGCCCATGGGGGTAGGGCGCGGCCCCCAACCTTGTGGGTCCGTCGTCGCTCCCCTGACCTAGTTCCTTCGCCTATATATACTATCATACCCTGAAAACATCCAGGAGAGCCACGAAACCACTTTTCCACTGCCGCAACCTTCTGTAACCTTGAGATCCCGTCTAGGGACCTTTTCCAACATCCTGCCGGAGGGGGATTCAATCACGGAGGGCTTCTGTCGGTGTTCTGGGAACGGGGGTCCCCAGACTTGCCTGCCTGCGGCCTGCGGCGTGGCTCAAGTAGTGGCCCAGCACGGCCCGTCTTCATCAACTCAAGCTCAAGACCCTCGCGAGGGGCCAAGCCTCGCGGGGCGAACGACGCAAGGCTTCCAGAGGAGCGGCCTCACCAGGCAGGCTCGCGAGGAGGCGGAGAGATCAATGCAGGGGTACCTCGCGAGGTGCTCGTGACGCAAGCCATGACGATCAAGACCAGGCAGGCACCAGGCGGGCGCCTGCTTGTCCAGTGTCCTTGTTCCCTCTTTGGTGCAAAGGGGGCAAGCGCAGGCGCGGAGTACCGAGGCATCAAGCAAAGGTTACCATTTCGGTGCAACGAGACCAAGACCAGCAGAGCGGAAGGACGGAGGTCATCGTGGATCCCAAGACAGCGTCGTCGCCAGTGCCTTTGGCAACCGAAGACCAACTTTAGTCAAGATAAGTTGTACTAGATGTTCCCCTTCAAAATGGCCGTTGTTGGCTCCCTTCTCTCTCAATATTTGGGGAGAGGACCAGGGCCTCTATATATAGGGATAGCCACCACAGTAGAAGGCATGGGGATCTTACCTAGAGCCAACAGAGACGGAGCAATTCCTCTCCAAGCACACCACCACAAGAACACCCCTCGTGAGGCTGTTGTTCCTCTGTACTGTTCATCATCATCCCCTAAGGCAATCCACCACACCACAAACTAGAGTAGGGTATTACACCACAACGGTGGCCCGAACTAGTATAAACCTTGTGTCCCTTGTGTTGTTCATCGTGTAGCTTAGATTTGTAGCGAGGCATTGGGACATGGATCGGTAGGGGGAAGATCTTCGCGTGCGCCCCAGAGTTTGAACCTTAAGGGTTTTGCCGGAACCCGATATTCGACATTTGGCGCGCCAGGTAGGGGTGCGCCAGAATCATTCTTCCGCTGTTCCGCGTTTGATCGTTTGTCGCATCCATGGATGACGCTCGCCGAGCTCGTGCCGAGCGTCGGGCTGCCCGCATCGCCCAAACGACTCCCATCGGTGGGCCTCCCCGCCATTCTCCGTCGCCTACCGCCAACGCCGCCACCGACCCGGCGGGGAACAAGCAGCAAGCATCGTTGCTGCATCCCTCGGTGCAGCGGGACGGCTGCACCGCCACTCCATTGCTGACTCCAGCTGGTTCATCGTCGCACGCTCGTCGCACTCCCACGGACGCGCAGGCCGCGCTGCTCCTGGCACGCGAGCTCCTGCACTACCGCCCCGTCGACGACCTCTACGAGGAGTGGCTCGCTCGCATCACCGAGCTCGTCAGCACCGTAGGGGGCTCTCCTGCACCGTCCCTCTCGCCGCCTCGCCCTCCGTCCTTCGTGGGCGGCACAACTCAGGAGGTGCCACTGCCACCTCCTCCCCACGAAAGTGCCCTCGCTCCAAGGCGCGCGGCCCCTGGACAAGACCCACCGCGTCCAGCGCGTGCGCGACAAGAAAGGAGCTGCCAAGAAATCCCTCGTCCCGAGGAAGGTGCTCGCGTGTTCCCTGCTCCGGCACGTCGAGACCGCATCCCTGCGCCAGCACGTCAAGACCCCACGCTGCCCCCGGCAACAGCGCACGGGAATCCCCAGGAGCAAGCCCCGCGTCTGCAAAGGGCTCCGGTGGCCACCGCAGGCTACCGCGCCTTCACCACCGAGCTACGCAGTGTCGCCTGGCCAGGAAAGTTCAAGCCGGATCTGCCTCCTCGCTACGACGGCACTGCTGACCCTGCGGAGTTCCTGCAGCTCTTTGAGCTGGGCATCGAAGCGGCCAGCGGAGACGAAAAGGTCATGGCGAATTGGTTTCCCATGGTGCTCAAAGATGGTGCCCGCACCTGGCTCCTGATCCTGCCTCCTAGCACGATCTCCTCTTGGGACGAGATGTGCACCCGCTTCATCGCCAACTTCCAGGGCACTCGGGACCATCCTCCAGTCGTGAGTGACCTGTGCCGCATAAAGCAGCAGCCTGGAGAGACCCTGCAAAAGTACATGCAGCGCTTTAATAGCGCACGCCTCAAGATTCCCAAGCTGACCGAGGAGGCCATCATTTCGTCATTCTCTGACGGCGTCCGCGACGTGAAGATGAAGGAGGAGCTGGAAATCCATGAGGATCTATGCACCTCTCTGGAGCTGTTCAACCTGGCGACTAAGTGCGCAAGGGCTAAGGAGGGCCGCCTCTCCCTTCTCGAACTCCCAGCTGCCGACCCAGAAGAGAAGAAAGCCAAGGGCAAGGATGTGAAGCGCAAAGGAGCAGCCGTGCTCACAGCAGAGCGGGACACGAAGGGCGGCAGGGACCAACCAGAATCATCCAAGGGCAGTCGGTACTACGTGTACCACAAGCTCCACACCCACAACACAAACGAATTCCAAGTGCTCAGGAACGTGCGAGAAGGACACATTGGTCGACGCCTCGAGCGCAACGATCGGGGCTACGACTGAAGAGGAGGAAGAGGTGGAGGACGATGGGACAACGGAGGCCCTCGCCAGGAGTGCCGTGGCCACCCTCGCGAGAACTGCTGGCAGGACCAGCCTCGCGAGGGGGCTTGGAGGGATCAGCCCCGCGAGGATCGCCCGCAGGGCAACGCAGGCCTTCCTCCTCTGCCACCACCGCCAAGAAGGAATAATGACCATAATCAGGACAAGGGGGCTGGGGGCTTCCAGGAGCCCCGTGCTATCGCTTGCATCCTGGGTGGCGCCCAGGCCCCAGCCTCTCAGTGCATCTTCAAGCAGTTTGCCCGCGAGGTGAACGCATTCCTCCCCAAGCTCGAGGCCACGCGCCCTCTCAGGTGGTCCACGTGCGCCATCACGTTCAGCTCAGCGGACCAGCTCAAGTGTGCGGCTATAGCCGGTGTCCTCCCAATGCTTTGTTCCCCAGTCATCAGCAACGTGCAAGTTACCAGGACCCTCATCGATGGCGGCGCAGGACTCAACATTCTGTCTGTCAAGACATTCAACAATCTCCAAGTGTCATATGATTAGCTTCAGCCAACCAAGCCTTTCTCAGGAGTCACTGATGGTTCCACCACTCCGATAGGGCAGGTTCGCCTCCCTATCACCTTCGGGAAGTGCATAAACTACCATACCGAGCTCATCGACTTCGACGTTGCCCACATTCGCCTGCCATACAATGCCATCCTCGGGTATCCAGCCCTGGCCAAGTTCATGGCAGTGACTCACCATGGTTACAATGTCCTCAAATTGCCGTGAAGCGGCGGAGTCATCACAGTCCCCTGTAAAGAGAAAGACGCGGTGTGCTCTCTCGAGCGCGCCTTCCAAGCTGCATCAGTTGAGGACCCAAACAACAAGAGTGGGAACCTTCCCGAGACAGTTCCTAAGAAGAAGACATCGCCCAGCTCAAGGCCTCAGGAGGCAGGCGTCTCCGGAGGCGCCGCGTCAAGATCTGCGCCCGTGCAAGGGGCGCGTCCCTCCATCGCATAGGGAGGCGCGCATGGCACCCTCCTCGGGCAAGGCTCGGGGGCTCTCTCCTGGAGGGCCTCAGACCTTGCCAAGGTCACGATGGAGGTGCTCGGGCACCACTTGGAGGCGTGCTTCGCGGCACGTTTCCCTTAGGAAAGCATGAGGCAAGGGGGGGCCGACCCTCGGAGTTCATCACCGAGGTAACCCAGGAGGTGCAGGAATCAAGAGTCATGCGTGGCGATCGCTGCCTGCCCAGCGTAGCCCCCCATCCAGGCGAGGATGGAGGGCTGTGCGTCTGCATCGACTACCCAGGGTTCAACCGAGTCGCGTCTCAGGAGCGTTTCTAGCCTTCGCGCGTGGGATGCTGCGAGGGTCCACCATGCAGCTACATTTGCATGCCTTTCAGCCTGCCAAATGCGGCTGCTGCTCACCAGCGCCTTATGTAGAGTGGTCAGGAAGCGCAGGAGGCCAGGTCCCGCGCGGTCCTGGTAGAGATGGAAATGGACCTTGAGGAGCCTCCCGGACCCCAGAGCCTCCTGAGGCTCAGGGTTCCAATGGCTCGTGAGGATCGGCTTCTTCACCATGCATCATCAGCTACGTCAACACCCGCTCTGCAATGGAATCAGGTGACATCTTTCAAGTTTCATTTCAGCTGGGAGCGCCCCCAGGGCTGCATTATTCCCAGGTCACGAGGGCCAGTCCCTGCGGCATGTACCCCTTTTTCTTATGTCTTTAGTTTACCTTGCTAGGGGCGCCCCTCGGGCTGCATCATCCCCAGGCCGCTCGGGCCTGACCCAGTGGCATGTATCTCTCCTGCTTTTGTCTAAGCTGATTCACCTTGCATATTTGACCTGCTCATGATAACCGCATGCTCGATTGACACCTACCTTTGGAGCCGCTCGCACTGGCATGACGCTTGTGCATGGGTCCGTCCCTGCAACATCGACAAATCTGTGTGGTCGAGCTCTGGCCCGCGGCAGCCCCGCAAGCGCCACCTCACCGGGCCCTCAGTGCCCTCACCACTCTCGGAGCAACCAATGGCCAGCTGGCAATCATAATGGCAATCCTTGCTTCTCTCGTGTTGGTTTACAGGGCCCACCTAAGGAATAACGTGGGGGGCATCGCAATCTCCCTCTCTCTCCCTCACCCGTGCGATCCGCTCACGCGTTAAAAGGGGGGCACCTGAGCATCGCGACTCAGGAGCTCTTACTGGCTCTCCAGCCCTCACCCCCTGGCCTTGTAGACGGCATCGTGACCTGGCATACCAGCGGCGGCTGAGCTCGCTGTCACATCCTAGTTAGCCATGCATTAGAATGTTGCATCATGTTTACTCTTTCATCAGAAACTTGAAATGGGGATGACAGAACCCCCAGTCCCCTCTGAAACCAACTAGGGTTACTAAAAATAATTTTCAATGAACCTGAAATGCCCTTCTAAAATGCCCATCATCTTTGTCTTGGTTCAGAACCTCTGCCAAAAGTGGTGCACATTTTCCTAGGCCATCCTAGGGTTTTTGAATTAAATCATAAATATTTGAATTTGGGCATTTAAAATTATATAAAATATTTAAATGCTCAAATATCTTCAAACTAAAATGTTTCATGTTGGAAATAATCCAACTATGGACCAGGAGTAGTTTGGTGATTTTAGGAGTTGCCTAAGTATTTTATTTAATTCAACAAAGTTGCAGAAGTATTAAAAAAACAGAAAACAGAAAGAAAATGGAAAAGCTTACCTGGCGCCCAGCACCCGGCCCACCTGCCGGCCCAGCCCAGCACCGCGCCAGCGAGCTGCTTGCCGGCCAGGCAGGCAGGCAGGTGCTCGACGGCGAGCACCGCATGGGTGCCACGCACCTGCTCGCCGCCTCGCCGCCTCCCTCGCCCGGCTAACGCCGTGAATCGCCTCCCTCTCTCCCCTGAACCCCCAGACACCCCCTCTCCTCTCCAGCTCCTCTCCCTCGCTCTCCCACGCCATGGCCGACGCCATCGCCGCCACCCCCTCGCCGTAGCCACGCCCTCCGTCAACCCCACGCCGTGCCACCGTGTCCAGGAGCTCCGCCGCCGTCCACTTCATCGAGCTAGCCGAGCCCCGTGTGCTCGTGCGGCCCGAGACCACCGCACCGACCTCGCCCGAGCTCGCCGTCGCCGGAGATCCCCTTCAACGCCGTCGCCGCCTCAGCTCGTCCCCGACCCCGCCGGTGGCCTCTACGGGAGCGCTGTGAGCCTAGCTACCCCTCCGACCCTCCCTCTCTCATTCCCGAGCCGTGTAGCCACCGCACGAAGATCACACGCACGCACCGCCGCGGATCTCGTCGCCGACGTGCTCCCGGCCATCCTCCGGCCAACCCGCGGTGTCCAACGCACTCACCACGCTGCGTTGGGCCCAACCGTGCACTCCCCGCACCTCACCGATCCCCCTAGCGACAAGTTCGACTTTGGCCGAACTCCGGTGGCCGCCAAAGTCGTCGCCGGCGCCAACTCCGGCCACCCCGACCCCAACGGACTCCACCAAGAGCTGCGGCTCGACCTCAGCTCCGCTCCGGTGCCCTCCGCGGCTCGTTTGGTTGCCGGAACGGCAAAAATCACTTCCGCCGCCGCGTCGGGCTCGCCGGCGGCTAAACGCCGGTGCAGCCGACCCGGGTTTGACCACGGGTGGGCCCTGGTTGACTCCCCTGAGTCAATGACAGGTGGGGCCCAGCCCTGTTAATTAAACAGGTTTAGTTTTAATTAAACTTTAATTAATTAATCACCCTGACATGCGGGACCCACTGTCAGTTTTGACCCGGACGTGTTCCGTTGACCTGCTGACGTCACACTGACGTCAGGCTGACGCAATAATTGATTTTCTGGAATTATTCTAATATAGGAAATTCCAGAATATAATTTTAACTTCAAAAATTCATAACTTTGATTCTGTAACTCCAAATCAGACAAATTATATATGAAAAATGATCAGAAAAATTCAATCTATCCATCTGTACTATTTTCATGCATGACTAAACAAGTTAACTTGATGTTTAATGCAGAACAAGGAAAAACACTTTAAAGGGCCATGTTTGAGTTTGAAATTTGAATCTTTGATTCAAATTGGTTCAAACCCTTCTGGTCTTAGTTGCATTAGCCCAACACACTCATATTGCTATGTTTCATGCATGCATCATATTGTTGCACATTGTTTGGTGATGGTTGTGTATCGGTGTCCTTTGCGACAGGTTCTGCCTCCGAGGAGTATCGTGATTACCCTAACGAAGAACCGTATCAGTGCATCGAACCATCAGGCAAGCAACCAACCATTTGATCATATCGATACAATCCCATGTTCTCGCTCCTGCTCTCTTTTACTGCATTAAGACAACGCATTTCAAACTGCTGTGTGCTACGGTAGTTGAACCCTTTTCCTCTGCATGACCTGTCATTGCCACAGTAACTAGATGAAACCCACTAGCATGTGTAGGAGTTGATTGAGCCATATGTATGTGATGTTCCTACCTTGCTATGCCTGCTATGCTTAGAGTCGTGTCAGGTCTGGTTCATCTGGGTGATGGGCTAGAGTGAAATGATTATGTCGGTAATGGGAGTGGTGTGGTGAACACGATTTGGTAAAGGTATCGATGAGAGGCCATGTAGGAGTACATGGTGGGTTGTTTCATTGAAGCCGACCTTAAGCACTGAGATCTGTATGTGTGATTTAAGAACCAGCTACTACCATGCATTGGGCCCGAAACCAATGGACCCTCTCGACTTCTTATTCACCCTAGTTCTCCGTCCAGGAGTTGCAAGTAGTTTCTGGTGTTTGTAGCCTACTGGAGGCCGTGGACAGCGCTGACCGTAGGGGTGGGCTGTGATGCGGTAGGTACGTGGCCGGGTGTACCGAATACCCGTTAGGTATCTCGGGAACCCTGTTCACATCGTTCGGGGCCGTATGGGAAACCTCGGCCGGACTCCCTGCGGATGGAACCTGGATAGGCGATAAACCTGGACTGGAGGCTTAGGTGATTAGGTAGGTCGTGGCCGACACCCACGTTGGGCTTCCGCTTGAAGGTTGCCGAGTACATGTCGTGTAAACGACGGTAAGTGGTGAGAGCGTGTATGAAGAAGTACACCCCTGCAGGGTTATCATGATCTATTCGAATAGCCGCGTCCGCGGTAAAGGACTACTTGGTTGCCTATACAGTTCATAGACAAGTAAATGGAAACTACTAAAAGCCTCAAGATAAGTGTGAGTGCCGAGGATGGCTCTTCCGTAGGAAGACGGAGGTGGATCCTCGGTAGTGTATTGAATTGGTGAGTAGTGGACTCGTGTGCGCAAAACCATTTCAAGTTGGAGTCTCGTAGGTTAGCCTAGCCAAGAGTCAAAGCTGGCTTGCTGCAATAACTCCACCAACCCTTCTTGATAATATGCATGTATGTAGGATCTGATGTAAGTCTTGCTGAGTACCTTTGTACTCATGTTGCTATAATTTACATTTTTACAGAAGACGCTGCAACCCCTTCTGATGGGTTCTACGTAGACGTTGACATCAATGAGTAGGCTAAGGCCCAGGTGGTGATCCTGAGCTTGTGAAGGACCACGTAGTATAGCTAGGCTTTCCAAGCCTCTTTTATTTTACTAGTTGTCTGTACTCAGACAAGTTACTTCCGCTGCTGGTTTGTATGACTGTATGACTTGAATGCTGGGTCGTGTGACCCGTACCTTGTGTATGTTATGTATGGCTCTCTGAGCCTTAAATAAAGTACTGTGTCGTAGAGTCATGTTGTGATGCCTTGTTGTATTTACACATATCGAGCATATTGTGTGTATGATTGAAATGCTTGGTATGTGTGGGATCTGACTATCTAGTTGTTTATCTTTAGTAGCCTCTCTTACCGGGAAATGTCTCCTAGTGTTACCGCTGAGCCATGGTAGCTTGCTACTGCTCTGGAACACTTAGGCTGGCCGGCATGTGTCCTTCTTCGTTCCTGTGTCTGTCCCTTCGGGGAAATGTCACGCATTGAGTACCGGAGTCCTGTTAGCCCGCTACAGCCCGGTTTACCGGAGTCCTGCTAGCCCAGTGCTACAGCCCGGACCCACTTGCTGTTGACCGACACGTTCGAAGCTGGGTCATGGATGCCTGTCCCTGTAAGTCTGTGCCACTTTGGGTTTACGACTAGTCATGTCAGCCCGGGCTCCTTATCATATGGATGCTAGCGACACTATCATATACGTGAGCCAAAAGGCGCAAACGGTCCCGGGCAAAGGTAAGGCGACACCCGTGGGGATACCGTGCGTGAGGCCGCAAAGTGATATGAGGTGTTACAGGCTAGATCAATGTGACATCGAGTCGGGGTCCTGACAGCGTTGGCATCAGAGCCGGACTGCCTGTAGGTTCTCCAAGCCAAACTGGTCGATGTTGAGTCTAGAAATTCTTTAGTTATATGTAGGGGAATTGTTTGTGGGTTGGAACGTAAGGCTCTTTTTACTCCTTTATCTTATGACATTCTGATCTGAGTCAGTCTATTCTTCCACCGGGGGTTAAGGAATTAGGATCTATTCTCTCTATCAGGATCACGTGTTACTAATCAGTAGTACCTTATAGGTTTGATGGATACAAGCCTAGTTCAATTCTACTACCACATTATGTTGCTAGGATGGACTCAGAACTTGATATGATGATGTTGAGTGTGTATGAAATCCTTTGTCAAATGTCTCAAAATCCTTCTTGAGCATTTACAGCTGTTATGCTGCCGAAATTTTGCTAGAAATTCTAATGCCTTTGCATTATGATTGTGCTTTCAGATGGCCACTCGCGACCTCAATCAAGTGGTTCGCCTGACTCGATGCCTAGATGTACCCGGCCATACTGCCATGTTGGTCAGGGTAATGACTGAGGCTGGATACCGTTGGTATCCTGAGTACACGGTCGAAGAGCAATTTCGGGACTTTAATCAAAGCCAGTATCTCTGCACTGTCAGGATATTTCCATCTTATCCTGGATCCACCGAGCCCCTTCACTGCTCCTATGGACTCGGGGTTACTATTGAGATGGCTGTGCAGGACGCCGCCTACTCTATGATGACCATCATGCGAGTCAGGTCTGGTCTATTTCGGGACTCTGATTTCCGGTATATGCCAGGATCACTTCCGGGAGCACAAGGGTATCTCCAGGCTATCTATGCTGACCCCACCCAGGAGGATTCACGGACTCGCACCACTGCTGAGATGCTCGAGGATAAGGACCGTGAAAATCGGGCCTTGAGGTTAGAGCTCTTCAATACCCGTGCTGACCACTGGGCCACATTGACTCGGTTTGCACCGGCGGTGCAAGCTGGATATTCGGATATGCGCGATCTCTATCCTGTGAGATCTGCTCTGCCAGACGTGATGGGTTGGCGTGATGTAGGAGGCATCACCCCACCTCGCGGTCCCCGCAGGCCACCGTCTGTTGGTCCAAGACCTCATCCTAGCCCCTATGGTCCACAAGCTCCGCGAGATCGTCTGTTTCCGGATGATCATGTTGAGCTTCCAGGCTATGGAGGTGATTTCTACGAGAACTACTACGGATCGGTCTGAGTTAGTGGTAGTATCACTAGTTCGCACTAGCTGTGTCGTCTATCGTTCCTGCGTGACTCGTGGGATATGACCTAGTTTGTACTCTTTCCGGAGGTGTAGAAAAATAATGTATAGGAGCTTGGGATGCCTCCGATGAGATGTAATCCTCTTTTCACCGTAATAGTACTTTGTTTGGTCTTGTACTAAACCCTGTATGGTGTGTATGACGATGGAATAAAGAAGCAGTTTCTGTATCTACCATGTCATACGGATGATCATCTTGCATTTCGAGTTATTCCTTACATTTTGTATCCTATGTCGGAATTTTATCATTCTGACTAAATCATTGTCTTGTTTACCTAGGATGGTCAACACGCGCACTAACCCTGCTCCTCAAGAGCAGGCCGAAGGCAGTGAAGTCAGGAATGCAAATCTGCCTCATCCTCCTTCCCTAGCCGAGGTTATGATGGAAGCCGAAAGAAACAAGCGGGAGACCAACCGTTTGTTGGAGCGTATTGAACAGAACACGGCACACCATCAGAGGACTAACGTGGTGTCACTCAGTGATTTCATCAAGTTACATCCACCCACGTTCCACCACTCCGTCGAGCCTCTCGACGCTGATGACTGGCTTCGCAGTATTTCTCACAAACTGCGTTCCGCGCTGGTAGCGGAGGCTGACAAGGTCACCTTTGCTGCATATCATCTTGAAGGCCCCGCCAGTCTATGGTGGGAGAATTATGGAGCTATGCGCCCAGCGGGCCATGTCACTACTTGGGCTGAATTCAGCGAGGCTTTCCGTGAACATCACATTCCGGAGGGTCTCATGGACCGTAAACGTGAGGAATTTTGCAGTTTCACTCAGGGCCGACTCTCTGTGGATGCTTACAGCAGGGAGTTTGGTAACCTCGCACGATATGCAACTGAGGAAGTTTCTACTGATGCCAAGAAGCAAGCAAGGTTCCGTAAGGGACTTAGTCCTGAGCTTCGCCGCGACCTCCGTCTGCATGAGTGCACATCTTTTCAGAAACTTGTTAACAAGGCCATCAGTGCTGAAACTGGTCAGACTGATTATGACGCAACACGCAAGCATGGCCGTGACATGGGTTCCTCATCCGGTGCTGGTCCTCAGAAGCGCCGCGTGTGGGTGCCCAACACCGCCCTGCCACCCAGGTTCACACCGAGGCCATCTTTCCAGGCGCCTCGCCCTGTTCAACAGTCTGCACCAGCCAAGCCCTATGGGGGTCCAACCAACAATGCTCCCCCACGTACCAGTTCCGTGACCTGTTTCAAGTGTGGGGAATCTGGTCACTATATGCGTGAGTGTCCCCAGACCAACCCCAACCAGTCTGCTAAAGCTGTTGGCCGTGGCAAACCGACAGGGAAAGTGTTCCACGCCAAGCCGGCCACCGCTACACGTGGCCATGTCAACTGTATCTCTGCCGAAGAAGCTCAAGAAGATCCCAACGTCGTTCTCGGTACGCTCCTTGTTAATTGCCACCCGACATCTGTTCTTTTCGATACAGGAGCCTCTCATTCATTTATATCCGAGAACTATGCTCGTTTGCATAACACCGCATTCTGTGACATGCCATCCACTATGGAAATTTCTACTCCTGGTTCTAGATGGCAGACCTCCAGGGTAAGTTATGGAAATGAAATCCAAGTCGACAGACTTGTTTTCCTTGCATCTTTGATAGCTCTCAAATTTTCAGATATTAATATCATTTTGGGTATGGACTGGATGTCAGCTCATCATGCCAAAATTGATTGCTTCTCTAGGACTGTTCAACTCACTCACCCTTCGGGCAAGATAGTCAATGTCTTGACCCGATTAGCCAAGCGACAATTATATTCTCTTAACGCCAGCCCTTTGCCAGACCTTGAGGACGTTCCGGTAGTCCGTGACTTCCCGGATGTCTTCCCAGAGGAATTGCCAGGTGTTCCACCTGACAGGGATGTTGAGTTCGTAATAGACCTCATTCCAGGAACCGTTCCGATTGCTAGAAGACCCTATAAGATGGCACCACTAGAACTAGCCGAGCTTAAGAAACAACTCGATGAGTCCTTGAAAAAGGGTTTCATCCGACCTAGCTCATCTCCGTGGGCTTGCCCCGTCCTATTCGTCAAGAAGAAGGATGGTACGGACCGGATGGTTGTAGATTATCGACCTGTCAATTTGGTCACAATCAAGAACAAATATCCGCTCCCCAGGATCAACGACCTGTATGATCAGCTCGCTGGATCCTCAGTCTTCTCCAAGATGGATTTGAGGTTGGGCTACCATCAAATCAAAATCAGAAACGGGGACATTCCTAAAACGGCCTTTGTTACTCGTTATGGCCAATACGAGTACACCGTCATGTCCTTCGGTTTAACCAACGCTCCAGCCACCTTTTCTCGGTTAATGAACTCAATCTTCATGGAGTATTTGGATAAATTCGTCGTAGTTTATCTCGATGATATACTCATCTACTCCAAGAACGAGGAAGAACATGTCGAACATCTAGGGCTAGTGTTGAAGAAACTTCGAGAGCATCGCCTTTATGCCAAATTTTCTAAATGTGAATTCTGGTTGTCGGAAGTGACCTATCTGGGTCATGTAATATCTGGTAAAGGTATTGCTGTTAACCCTGAGCGGGTTCAAGCCGTCCTTAATTGGACTCCACCTGAATCGGTCAAGCAAGTTCGGAGTTTTCTGGGCTTAGCGAGCTATTGTCATCGCTTCGTCGAAAACTTCTCCAAAGTTGCTAAACCTCTAACCGAACTCCTCAAGAAAGATAAAAAGTTTGAATGGACTCCACAATGTGAGCACAGCTTTCAGGAACTGAAAAGACGCCTGACTTCTGCTCCCGTACTGGTACCGCCAGACTTCTCCAAGGACTTTGTTATCTACTGCGACGCCTTGCGACAAGGACTAGGTTGTATTCTCATGCAAGATCGACACGTAATTGCTTACGCCTCACGGCAATTGCACCCACATGAGGAGAATTATCCTACTCATGATCTAGAGCTTGCAGCTGTAGTCTATGCACTTAAAACCTGGCGACATTACCTCCTCGGTAACCGTTGCGAGATATTCACTGATCACCAAAGTCTGAAGTACATTTTCACCCAACCGGATTTGAATCTCAGGCAAAGACGTTGGGTTGAGTTGATCACAGATTTCGACTTAGGAATAACTTACACCCTAGGGAAAGCCAACGTCATGGCTGATGCGCTAAGTCGTAAATCTTATTGTAACAACCTAATGTTACAACAAAGTCAACCGCTTCTCCATGAGGAATTTCGGAAGCTTAACCTTCACATTGTCCCTCAAGGTTTTCTTTCCACCTTGGTGGCAAAACCTACCCTTACGGATCAGATCATCAAAGCACAGAAGGTAGATCCGGGAATTTCCCGCATCAAGAGAAACATCAAGAAAGGAGTTGAGAATTGTTTCTCCATTGATGATCAAGGGGTCGTATACTTCGGGAATCGACTAGTGGTTCCCAAAGTGCGAAACCTGAGGCGATTGATCCTTAAGGAGGCTCATGAATCTCCTCTCACCATTCATCCCGGTAGTACTAAGATGTATCAGGATCTACGCCAGAGGTTCTGGTGGACTAGGATGAAGAGAGAAATTGCTCAGTATATTGCTAATTGCGACGTCTGTCGTCGTGTAAAAGCAGAGCATCAACGGCCTGCTGGCACCCTTCAACCCTTAGCTATTCCTGAATGGAAATGGGATAAAATTGGTATGGATTTCATTACCGGTTTTCCCAGGACCAAGAGAGGGAATAATGCTATCTTCGTCGTTGTCGATCGTCTTTCCAAAGTAGCCCATTTCCTACCTGTTCGTGAGAGTATAACCGCTAGTCAGCTGGCAGACTTATACATCTCCCGGATAGTGTCTCTCCATGGTGTTCCTTTGGAAATTAACTCGGATCGAGGAAATCTTTTCACCTCTCGATTTTGGGAAAGTTTCCAAAACGCTATGGGAACCCGCCTTTCCTTTAGCACCGCTTTCCACCCTCAGTCGAGTGGTCAAGTGGAACGCGTCAACCAGATTCTAGAAGACATGCTTCGAGCCTCTGTTATCTCATTCGGAATGGATTGGGAGAAGTGCCTTCCATTTGCCGAATTCGCTTACAACAACAGCTATCAATCTAGCTTGGGTAAAGCCCCTTTTGAAGTTCTCTATGGACGACGGTGTCGAACACCCCTTAACTGGTCAGAGACCGGGGAAAGACAATTCTTTGGCCCGGATATGATTCAGGAAGCAGAAGAACAAGTTCGCATCGTTCGTGAAAAGTTGAAAACAGCCCAATCTCGTCAAAAGAGTCAATATGACCGAAAACATAAGGCTATGACTTTCGAGGTTGACGAGAAGGCTTACCTTCGGGTTACCCCTCTGAAGGGAACCCATCGTTTCGGTATCAAAGGCAAATTGGCTCCTCGTTACATTGGACCTTTTCGCATTCTCGCTAAACGAGGAGAAGTTGCCTACCAGTTGGAACTACCTCCGCACCTCTCCAGAGTCCACGATGTCTTCCACGTTTCTCAACTCAGGCGTTGCTTCTCGGATCCTATCCGTGGAGTGGACTACGAAACGCTTGATCTCCAAGATAATCTTACATATCGAGAGTACCCCATTCGTATCCTCGATCAGGCCGAGCGTACCACTCGACGTCATAATATCAAGTTTCTCAAAGTTCAATGGTCGCACCATTCTGAGGATGAAGCAACTTGGGAAAGGGAGGATCGTCTTCGACTCGAGTATCCCGCCTTCTTCCCGGAGGAACCCAAATCTCGGGACGAGATTCTTTTGAGTGGGGGTGAGTTGTCACATCCTAGTTAGCCATGCATTAGAGTGTTGCATCATGTTTACTCTTTCATCAGAAACTTGAAATGGGGATGACAGAACCCCCAGTCCCCTCTGAAACCAACTAGGGTTACTAAAAATAATTTTCAATGAACCTGAAATGCCCTTCTAAAATGCCCATCATCTTTGTCTTGGTTCAGAACCTCTGCCAAAAGTGGTGCACATTTTCCTAGGCCATCCTAGGGTTTTTGAATTAAATCATAAATATTTGAATTTGGGCATTTAAAATTATATAAAATATTTAAATGCTCAAATATCTTCAAACTAAAATGTTTCATGTTGGAAATAATCCAACTATGGACCAGGAGTAGTTTGGTGATTTTAGGAGTTGCCTAAGTATTTTATTTAATTCAACAAAGTTGCAGAAGTATTAAAAAAATAGAAAACAAAAAGAAAATGGGAAAATCTTACCTGGCGCCCAGTACCCGGCCCACCTGCCGGCCCAGCCCAGCACCGCGCCAGCGAGCTGCTTGCCGGCCAGGCAGGCAGGCAGGTGCTCGACGGCGAGCACCGCATGGGTGCCACGCACCTGCTCGCCGCCTCGCCGCCTCCCTCGCCCGGCTAACACCGTGAATCGCCCTCCCTCTCTCCCCTGAACCCCCCAGACACCCCCTCCTCTCTCCAGCTCCTCCCCCTCGCTCTCCCACGCCATGGCCGACGCCATCGCCGCCACCCCCTCGCCGTAGCCACGCCCTCCGTCCACCCCACGCCGTGCCACCGTGTCCAGAAGCTCCGCCGCCGTCCACTTCATCGAGCTAGCCGAGCCCCGTGTGCTCGTGCGGCCCGAGACCACCGCACCGACCTCGCCCGAGCTCGCCGTCGCCGGAGATCCCCTTCAACGCCGTCGCCGCCTCAGCTCGTCCCCGACCCCGCCGGTGGCCTCTACGGGAGCGCTGTGAGCCTAGCTACCCCTCCGACCCTCCCTCTCTCATTCCCGAGCCGTGCAGCCACCGCACGAAGATCACACGCATGCACCGCCGCGGATCTCGTCGCCGATGTGCTCCCGGCCATCCTCCGGCCAACCCGCGGTGTCCAACGCACTCACCACGCTGCGTTGGGCCCAACCGTGCACTCCCCGCACCTCACCGATCCCCCTAGCGACAAGTTCGACTTTGGCCGAACTCCGGTGGCCGCCAAAGTCGTCGCCGGCGCCAACTCCGGCCACCCCGACCCCAACGGACTCCACCAAGAGCTGCGGCTCGACCTCAGCTCCGCTCCGGTGCCCTCCGCGGCTCGTTTGGTTGCCGGAACGGCAAAAATCACTTCCGCCGCCGCGTCGGGCTCGCCGGCGGCTAAACGCCGGTGCAGCCGACCCGGGTTTGACCACGGGTGGGCCCTGGTTGACTCCCCTGAGTCAATGACAGGTGGGGCCCAGCCCTGTTAATTAAACAGGTTTAGTTTTAATTAAACTTTAATTAATTAATCACCCTGACATGCGGGACCCACTGTCAGGTTTGACCCGGACGTGTTCCGTTGACCTGCTGACGTCACATTGACATCAGGCTGACGCAATAATTGATTTTCTGGAATTAATCTAATATAGAAAATCCAGAATATAATTTAAACTTCAAAAATTCATAACTTTTATTCTGTAACTCCAAATCAGACAAATTATATATGAAAAATGATCAGAAAAATCCAATCTATCCATCTGTACTATTTTCATGCATGACTAAACAAGTTAACTTCATGTTTAATGCAGAACAAGGAAAAACACTTTAAAGGGCCATGTTTGAGGTTGAAATTTGAATCTTTGATTCGAATTGGTTCAAACCCTTCTGGTTTTAGTTGCATTAGCCCAACACACTCATATTGCCATGTTTCATGCATGCATCATATTGTTGCACATTGTTTGGTGATGGTTGTGTATCGGTGTCCTTTGCGACAGGTTCTGCCTCCGAGGAGTATCGTGATTACCCTAACGAAGAACCGTATCAGTGCATCGAACCATCAGGCAAGCAACCAACCATTTGATCATATCGATACAATCCCATGTTCTCGCTCCTGCTCTCTTTTACTGCATTAAGACAACGCGTTTCAAACTGCTGTGTGCTACGGTAGTTGAACCCACTTCCTCTGCATGACCTGTCATTGCCACAGTAACTAGATGAAACCCACTAGCATGTGTAGGAGTTGATTGAGCCATATGTATGTGTTGTTCCTACCTTGCTATGCCTGCTATGCTTAGAGTCGTGTCAGGTCTGGTTCATCTGGGTGATGGGCTAGAGTGAAATGATTATGTCGGTAATGGGAGTGGTGTGGTGAACACGATTTGGTAAAGGTATCGATGAGAGGCCATGTAGGAGTACATGGTGGGTTGTTTCATTGAAGCCGACCTTAAGCACTGAGATCTGTATGTGTGATTTAAGAACCAGCTACTACCATGCATTGGGCCTGAAACCAATGGACCCTCTCGACTTCTTATTCACCCTAGTTCTCCGTCTAGGAGTTGCAAGTAGTTTCTGGTGTTTGTAGCCTACTGGAGGCCGTGGACAGCGCTGACCGTAGGGGTGGGCTGTGATGCGGTAGGTACGTGGCCGGGTGTACCGAATACCCGTTAGGTATCTCGGGAACCCTGTTCACATCGTTCGGGGCCGTATGGGAAACCTCGGCCGGACTCCCTACGGATGGAACCTGGATAGGCGATAAACCTGGAATGGAGGCTTAGGTGATTAGGTAGGTCGTGGCCGACACCCACGTTGGGCTTCCGCTTGAAGGTTGCCGAGTACATGTCGTGTAAACGACGATAAGTGGTGAGAGCGTGTATGAAGAAGTACACCCCTGCAGGGTTATCATGATCTATTCGAATAGCCGCGTCTGCGGTAAAGGACTACTTGGTTGCCTATACAGTTCATAGACAAGTAAATGGAAACTAATAAAAGCCTCAAGATAAGTGTGAGTGCCGAGGATGGCTCTTCCGTAGGAAGACAGAGGTGGATCCTCGGTAGTGTATTGAATTGGTGAGTAGTGGACTCGTGTGCGCAAAACCATTTCAAGTTGGAGTCTCGTAGGTTAGCCTAGCCAAGAGTCAAAGCTGGCTTGCTGCAATAACTCCACCAACCCTTCTTGATAATATGCATGTATGTAGGATCTGATGTAAGTCTTGCTGAGTACCTTTGTACTCATGTTGCTATAATTCACATTTTTTACAGAAGACGCTGCAACCCCTTCTGATGGGTTCTACGTAGACGTTGACATCAATGAGTAGGCTAAGGCCGAGGTGGTGATCCTGAGCTTGTGAAGGACCACATAGTATAGCTAGGCTTTCCAAGCCTCTTTTATTTTACTAGTTGTCTGTACTCAGACAAGTTACTTTCGCTGCTGGTTTGTATGACTGTATGACTTGAATGCTGGGTCGTGTGACCCGTACTTGTATGTATGATTATGTATGGCTCCCTGAGCCTTAAATAAAGTACTTGTGTCGTAGAGTCATGTTGTGATGCCTTGTTGTATTGCACATATCGAGCATATTGTGTGTATGATTAAAATGCTTGGTATGTGTGGGATCTGACTACCTAGTTGTTTATCTTTAGTAGCCTCTCTTACCGGGAAATGTCTCCTAGTGTTACCGCTGAGCCATGGTAGCTTGCTACTGCTCTGGAACACTTAGGCTGGCCGGCATGTGTCCTTCTTCGTTCCCGTGTCTGTCCCTTCGGGGAAATGTCACGCATTGAGTACCGGAGTCCTGTTAGCCCGCTACAGCCCGGCTTACCGTAGTCCTGCTAGCCCAGTGCTATAGCCCGGACCCACTTGCTGTTGACCGACACGTTCGAAGCTGGGTCATGGATGCCTGTCCCTGTAAGTCTGTGCCACTTTGGGTTTACGACTAGTCATGTCAGCCCAGGCTCCTTATCATATGGATGCTAGCGACACTATCATATACGTGAGCCAAAAGGCGCAAACGGTCCCGGGCAAAGGTAAGGCGACACCCGTGGGGATACCGTGCGTGAGGCCGCAAAGTGATATGAGGTGTTACAGGCTAGATCAATGTGACATCGAGTCGGGGTCCTGACACTCGCTCGAGGGCCGGGACCTGAGGACGTAGATCACGAAGGAGAGTGCGGGTAAGGGAGGAGAAGCTCACAAAGGCCTGACCCAGCGATATCCCAGCTGCCGACGCACAAGTCCGGCGCCTCGAAGGAACGGCTCCATGCTTTTGAGATAAGTCTTACTCCATGAATAGCTAATCGACGCGACACCAAACCCTCCACTTAATGCAGCTCTATGACGGCAACGTTGCATTCCTTTCTCGCCTTCCGGCGGCAGTTTGAGCGCTAAAGGGGACCTCCTGAGCATTGCGCCTCAGGGGCTCTTACTAGACCTCGGGCTGCTCACCTCCTGGCCTTGACCACGGCATCCGACCTGGCATACCAGCGACGGCTGAAGCATGCCTGGGGACCGGGACCTGTCAGCGTAGAGCACCAAGCCATCGCGAGGTTAGAAAGGGGGAACCGAGCCGAGACAGGGCAAGCATCTTGCACCACTTCATGATAAGGATAACATCAACGAAAGACATAACAAACGCTTTACATGCCCCCACGGGGTACTTCCTTGATTCCTTGTAGGAAACAAAAGATGCAAATCCTAAGGAGCCCTAACTACATGTGCCTCCATGGCCGACACCATCATCAACAGTGGGCCACCAAGCGCCGGCGCCAACCCCATCTAGATCAGCCGCGTCAGCGGCCTGATGCAGCCGCCTTCCTCCGGGCGCGTCGCGAGCTCGAGGGTCATAGCTGTCGTCGCTCATCTCCGGAGTCACGAGAAGCTCGGGAGTGTCGCTGGACTCCCAAGCATCGCTACTGCTGCTGGAGGAGCCGCCGGGGAAGCAGGTGGTAGGTCTAGCCCTGGCCACGTCGACGTCCTGGCCTCCTCCTCTGGGGCAGCACTCCAGCCGGCGTCCTTCCGCGTCGAAGACCTTGAAGAGCATCAGGGAGGCATCGTCGTATTCGAGATGAATCACGAGGGCACCTCCTGTTCGGCAAACCCGGGCGATCTCGCCCTAGCCCCGGGTCATGTAAACATTGCCCGGAGCAACGACCTCGACCTCCGCTCCAGTCGCAGGGGTACTGCAGTCGGCATGCTGCAGCCAGAGCTCAAGAGGCCCCCTCGGCGGCATCTCGAAGGCAAATCAAGGAGGAAGGTGTATCCAGGAGCTTGGAGGCATGGCGGCATGAAGTACGAGCTCGTGAGAGGAGTCCGCGGCGTGGACTCCAGGGGCGATGGCACGCACCGCCACAACTTGTCGACATCACCGACGGCGCAGGCGACGCCGCTCGGCGTCTTCCTCTCTAGGGCCCCCAGCCCAGGCGTACAAGGGTAGCGGAAACCCAGGGGGTGGCCGCTCGTACCAAGGCCTCAACCTCTCCGGCCAAGCAACCTCATCACGGCGGCCGGGGACCAGCCACTTCTTCGGCAGGAGCGGGTCAGGCCCCTATCGGGGGGCCTTTCCTTTCTCCTCGACTGTGAACCGGCGAATCGGTGCCATTGCCGAGAAGATGGAGGAGGAGCGAGGAAGAAGAAGTGGGCGGAGCGCAAAGAGATGGACTGCGTGTGCTCGCACCTCATCGTACTTATAGTCTAGAGGAGGTCAACCGTCAGCCTCCACGGATGCAAGTAATATGACTCATTTTTGCATGCTGCGACTCGTCAAATTGGGCAGTTGCCAAGGCAGCATGGGGAAGCGGAGACACCCACGTCCAATCAACCGCCACGCGGCGACTAAGGCCGCAGGCTGTTGGGGCCCGCGGCGCTCCGCACTTGCCCTTTTGCTTTGCTGCTAAGCCAATCCCGAGCGCACCTTGGGCCCGGGGGCTACTTTCATCGTTCTAGGAACGGGGTTCCCCAGACTTGCCTGCCTGCGGCCTGCGGCGTGGCTCAAGTAGTGCCCAGCACGGTCCGTCTTCATCAACTCAAGCTCAAGACCCTCGCGAGGGGCCAAGCCTCACGGGGCGGACGACGCAAGGCTTCCCCAGGAACGGCCTCACCAGGCAGGCTCGCGAGGAGGCAGAGAGATCAAGGCAAGGGTACCTCGCAAGGTGCTCGTGATGCAATCCATGATGATCGAGACCAGGTGGGCGCCAGGCGGGCGTCGGCCTATCCAGTGTCCTTGTTCCCTCTTTGGTGCAAAGGGGGCAAGCGCATGCGCGGAGTACCGAGGCATCAAGCAAAGGTTACCATTTCGGTGCAACGAGACCAAGACCAGCAGAGCGGCAGGAGGAGGTCACCGTGGAGCCCAAGACGGCATCATCGCAAGTGCTTATGGCAGCCGAAGACCAACTTTAGTCAGGATAAGTTGTACTAGATGTTCCCCTTCAAAATGGCCGTTATTGGCTCCCTTCCCGCTCAATATTTGGGGAGAGGACCAGGGCCTCTATATATATGGATAGCCACCACAGTAGAAGGCATGGGGATCTCACCTAGAGCCAACAGAGACGGAGCAATTCCTCTCCAAGCACACCACCACAAGAACACCCCTTGCGAGGCTGTTCTTCTTCTGTACTGTTCATCATCAGCCCCTGAGGCAATCCACCACACCACAAACTAGAGTAGGGTATTACACCACAACGGTGGCCCGAACTAGTATAAACCTTGTGTCCCTTGTGTTGTTCATCATGTAGCTTAGATTCGTAGCGAGGCGTTGGGACGTGGATCGGTAGGGGGAAGATCTTCGCGCGCACCCCAGAGTTTGAACCTTAAGGGGTTTGCCGGAACCCGATATCCGACAGCTTCTACATCAACATCATTACCTCTTCGATGCCATGAGTAGTTTACCGCAGACCTTCGAGTCCATAGTTATTAGCTAGATGGCTTCTTCTCTCTCTTTGATTCTAAAGACCATGTTCTCCTTGATGTTCCTGGAGATCTATTCGATGTAATATTCTTTTGCAGTGTGTTTGCCGAGATCCGATGAATTGTGGATTTATGATCAGATTATCTATGAATATTATTTGGTCTTTCTCTAAATTCTTATATGCATGATTTGATATATTTGCAAGTCTCTTTGAATTATCGGTTTAGTTTGGCCTACTAGATTGGTCTTTCCTGCAATGGGAGAAGTGCTTAGCTTTGGGTTCAATCTTGTGGTGTCCTTTTCCAGTGACAGTAGGGGCAGCAAGGCACGTATTGTATTGTGGCCATCGAGGATAAAAAGATGGGGTTGTCATCATATTGCTTGAGTTAATTCCTCTACATCATGTCATATTACTTAATGCATTTCTCCGTTCTTTATGAACTTAATACTCTAGATGCATGCTGGATAGCGGTCCATGTGTGGAGTAATAGTAGTAGATGCAGGCAGGAGTCGGTCTACTTGACATGAACGTGATGCGTATGTTCATGATCATTGCCTTAGATATCGTCATAACTATGCGCTTTTTTATCAATTACTCGGCAGCAATTTGTTCACCCACCATAATATTTGCTATCTTGAGAGAAGCTACTAGTGAAACGTATGGCCCTCGGGTCTCTTTTCCATTATATTGAATCTCTTTTCAATATTATTTAATCTCGTTTACATCTTACTAGTTTCCGATCTACTATTTTGCAATCTTTTACTTTCTAATCTATAAACCAAAAATACAAAAAATATTAACTTTACCGTTTATTTATCTCTATCAGATCTCACTTTTTCAAGTGACCGTGAAGAGATTCACAACCCCTTTATCGCGTTGGGTGCAAGTTGTTGATTATTTGTGCATGTATTCTGCGACTTGTGCATTGTCTCCTACTAGATTGATACCTTGGTTCTCAAAAGTGAGGGAAATACTTTGCTACTTTGCTGCATCACCCTTTCCTCTTCAAGGGAAAACCAACGCAAGCTCAAGAGGTAGCACCGGCCCGCCAGCTCGGGCAGGATAAGCCGAGGACCATGGCTGCCCTCACCTCCCTCTTTACCCGCTTTTGCATAGGAGAGGACAGTTGGCTGGCCTATAGCACTCACAATGGCGACGCTAGCACCTCGGAGGCTCGCGGCGCCAACAGCAAGTCCAGGCGCAACAAAAACAAGCGCATGCATAAAAATGGTGGGAGCAACACCGACGATGCCACAGTAAATGCAGGGTTTAACAGACCTAGATCCGAGCAGAAAAGGAAGCCCTTTAAAGGGAACAGAGATGGACCCAACTAGCTAGACGAGATCCTCGACAGACCGTGCCAAATTCATGGCACCTCGAACAAACCGGCAAACCATATCAACCGGAATTGCTGGGCCTTTAAGCAAGTTGTAAAGATGGCGACGGAGGGCCAAACCAAGATCCAACCTCATAGTATAGACGAGGATGAAACTCGACAGCCGAATAATGGAGGGCAGAAGCAATTTCCTCTCAAGGTAAAAGATGTAAACATGATTTATGCCACCCACATCCATAAAAAGGAGAGAAAACGAGCACTTCGGGACATCTATGCGTTGAGCCTGTTGCCCCGAAGTTTAATCCGTGGTCGGCTTACCCAATCACATTTGACAAACATGACCAGCCTACTAGTATTAGGCATGGCGGTATGGCCGCTCTGGTCCTGAACCCGATCATTGATGGTTTCCATCTGACACATGTCCTCATGGACGAAGGCAACAACCTCAACTTAATCTACATGCATATGACCAGGAAGATGGGTATCGACTCATCTCGGATCAAGCCCCGCACCACTACCTTTAAAGGTAACATACCAGTTGTCAAAGCTCGTTGCACGGGAACAATAACGCTGGAGGTAGTCTTTGGGTCACCCGAGAACTTCAGGAGCGAAGAGTTAATCTTTGATATTGTCCCCTTCTGGAGCGAATACCACGCGCTGCTAGGATGCACTGCATTTTCTCGCTTTAACGCAGTCCTGCATTACGCATACTTAAAGCTGAAAATGTCGGGACCAAATGGTGTTATTAGAGTCAATGATAACATCAAATGCTCCTACCTAACGGAGGAGTAGACAGCTGCTTTCGCAGCCGAGGTACATGTATCCGAGGAGGCATCTCGTTCAAGTAAGCACATGCCCGGCTCATCAAATCGTGTGTGGGCTCCACAAGCCAATCCCTGTCAGGCATTCCCCACCCCAAATAGGGGTATGGGCTCCTCGTGCACCTCGCCTGGGAAGCTCACTTCATCCCCAGGGTGCATAATTTTCCACTAAAAATTCCCTGGGCAACCGAGCAGCAAAAACAGAGGAAACATCATGCTCAGCTTGACCGAGCAGCAACACACTTCAGACTTGCATACCGACAAGGTTCTATAAAAGACTATACCAAGAGTGGCATATCCATATGGCTTCAACCACCCAAACGGTAGCTTCACACCTCTTTAAAGGACTCGACCGATGAAAGCATCAAGCGAGTGAACGACTGAGGTTGCATACAACCCATATCAACTTTGCTATCAATTAAGACGAGTTAGTCAACAACATGGAGACACAGACATGCTGTAGGAAGCGGATCGGGCTAATAAACCCGACGACAAGTCTGCCCTGCTTTATTTTAATCCTTCTTTTTCTTTCTTTTTTGCATTGTATATTTTACAAAGTTCCTTTTGTCAAAGCTCACCATACATGACTTGACCATATAAAATAAAGAAATTGCACCACTTAGGTTTTTCAGCATTTCCTTCCTTCGAGCCAAAATAATACTTTTATGATACAATTGTTGTTTACAAAGGGCTTTGCTATTAATCTCATGCCCCAAAATACAAGTCCGAAGTATCTATTCGGCGTCCCAGATGTTCCATTATATGCACCATTTTAGAACCTAGATTTTGGTCACTAGTTGGGCTGCCCGGCTCCTATGCTTACCCCTTACATTTCTGATCAATTCGGCTAAGCGTGTAAAGGGAGAACCACTGCGATTGCGCGGCCATCTCGAATGGCAAAGCGCCCCAGTTGAGAAAGCCAAAAACTCACTGTCTGAGTAAGTGTAAACTGCTCGGCCATCCAAGGACAGCGTCAAGCAATTTATCGATCTAGATAAACCGTGTTAAACGAAGGGCTCTTTGTCAAATCAGCCGAGGTGGTTAGTGGCTTAAACCCCGGCTACACAGCTAACCACTTCAAATACAGGGGGCTCGTCATCACCCCCCACTGTCAAGCTCCTACAACTAAGTGAAAGCTATAAAACCATAATAGTCTTATTGCCTTGTTTCTATGTGCATGGACCACCTCAAGAACCGAGACATTGGCTAAGGGTCATGATGGCCTATGAAACACCCTTTTGTGTATTGCACAAAGGGGCAGAAGCTGATGACTGGTCAATTTCAGTTTAACACAAGCACACATGAGTCAAAAACATAAAGATATGATGGAATATAAAGCCGAATTCATTTCAGACAAAAGGAAGTTTTTTTTATATCCACTACACTTTGGCATTCAGAAGTATTATCTAAAAATACAAAGTGTCCTTCCGACACTCGGCTTCGGTGATCCAGGCTCCCTCCACCACCACGACAAGGTACTGCTCCATGGTCTGATTCTTCCCCCTAGGAGATCCCACAGCCACATCCGCCGCATTAACTCGCGGATAGTGGGTACTTACATGGGGGTTCGCCTGTTGGGCGCCCACCAGGCACATGCTACTCCTTGAGCTCGCGTTGGTTTTTCCCTTGGAGAGGAAAGGGTGATGCAGCAAAGTAGAAATGAGTATTTCCCTCAGTTGAGAACCAAGGTACCAATCCAATAGGAGGAACACACAAGTCTCCAACAATTGCACCTACACAAACAAATACTTGCACCCAACGCGATAAAGGGGTTGTCAATCCCTTCACGGTTACTTGCAAGGATGAAATCTGATAGCGATAGATATAAAAGATAAGTAAAAGTGCTAAATAAAATAAAAGTAAATAAATTGTAGCAAGGTATTTTTGTGTTTTTGATTTTATAGATCTGAAAATAATATGATAAAAGATGAACCCGGGGGCCATAGTGTTCACTAGAGGCTTCTCTCTTGAAAGAAAGCATACGGTGGATAAACAAATTACTGTTGAGCAATTGATAGAAAAGCGCATAGTTATGACGATATCTAAGGCAATGATCATGTATATAGGCATCACATTTGTGACAAGTAGATCGACTCCTTCCTGCATCTACTACTATTGCTCCGCACATCGACCACTATCCAGCATGCATCTATTGTATTAAGTTAACAAGAACATAGTAACGCCTTAAGCAAGATGACATGATGTAGAGTGACCGATCCAATCAATGTGAACAAACACCGTCTTTTTATCCTTAATGGAAACAATAAAATATGTGTCATGTCCCTTTCTGTCACTGGGAATAAGCACTGCAAGATTGAACCCACTACAAAGCATTGCAAGAAAAATCAATCTAGTTGGCCAAACCAAATCAATAGATCAGAGAGAAATACAAAGCTATATAAATCATGCATAAAAGAGTTCATAGAAGACTCAAATAATATTCATAGATAATCTGATCATAAACCCACAATTCATCGGATCTCAACAAACGCACCGCAAAAGAAGATTACATCGAATAGATCTCCAATAACATAGAGGAGAACATTGTATTTAAGATCAAAGAGAGAGAAGAAGCCATCTAGCTACTAGCTATAGACCCGTAGGTCTATGGTAAACTACTCACACATCATCGGAAGGGCAGCAAGGTTGATGTAGAAGCTCTCCGTGGTCGAATCCCCCTCCAGCAGAGTATCGAAAAAGGTCTCCAGATGGGATCTCATGAAGACGGAAACTTGCGGTGGTGGAAAAGTATTTTTGATGTGGCCTCTGGTCTACGGTAAATATTTGTGTATTTATAGAAGAAAAAATAATGTTGGAAGTGACACGGAGGGCCCACAAGCTTGGGGGGCGCCCCCCTAGGGTGCACCCTACGAGATTGTGGCCATCCCATGGCTCTTTTGGCCTCCTCCCGAAGCTTCCATAGTGTCTTATCGTCCAAGAAAAATTGTCAAAAAGTTCCATTCCGTTTGGACTCCGTTTGGTATTGATTTTCTGAAGACAACAACAAGGAAAAAAACAGCAACTGACACTGGGCACTAGGTTAATAGGTTAGTCCCAAAAAAGATATAAAATAGCATACAAATGCATATAAAACATCCAAGATTGATAATATAAAGCATGGAACAATCAAAAATCCTAGATATGTTGGAGACGTATTAGCACACAGACCGCTTCCAGCGCGCCACTTGAGGGACAAGTTGCTGGAGCACTTCGCGGTCAGCCCGGGCCTGTGTCTGGAGCTCGACATGCACCAGGAGTAGCTTCTTGAGCTCCTCGCTTGCCTTTATCTCTTTTTCCTGAAGAGCGTCACACTCCTGGTACACGCCCTTTGGGGTCTCCTCCACCTCTAGGACCCATGCCTAGTCCTTACCTCTAGCCACCTTTTCAGCGGCTAGATCCTTCTCAGCCTTGGTGGCTGCAACTGTCTGTTGCTTGACCTCTTGTCGAGCTTTCGCCAGCTCAGCCTTGAGACCCTCAAGCTCGGCCATATCAGCTGCCACTAAAACAGCTCGACATTAGCTTTGTAATGCAAAGCAACTCTTACTCAAAGTAAATTTGACAGCATCTTGGCTTTTGTAGCTTATTGATAACCCACAAGTATAGGGGATCGCAACAGTTTTCGAGGGGTAGAGTATTCAACCCAAATTTATTGATTAGACACAAGGGGAGCCAAAGAATATTCTCAAGTATTAGCAGTTGAGTTGTCAATTCAACCACACCTGGATAACTTAGTATCTACAGCGAAGTATTTAGTAGCAAAATAGTATGGAAGTAATGGTAACGGTAGCAAAGTTAACAGTAGTCGTTTTGTAGTAACTGTAACAGTAGCAACGGTAAAGTAACTAAGCAAAGAGCAATATGTGAAAAGCTCGTAGGCATTGGATCAGTGATGGATAATTATGTCGGATGCGATTCCTCATGTAATAGTTATAACATAGGGTGACACAGAACTAGCTCCGGTTCATCAATTTAATGTAGGCATGTATTCTGAATATAGTCATACATGCTTATGGAAAAGAACTTGCATGAAATCTTTTGTCCTACCCTCCCGTGGCAGCGGGGTCGTAATGGAAACTAAGGGATATTAAGGCCTCCTTTTTATAGAATACCGGACCAAAGCATTAGCACTTAGTGAATACATGAACTCCTCAAACTACGGTCATCACCGAGAAGTATCCCGATTATTGTCACTTCAGGGTTGTCGGATCATAACACATAATAGGTGACTATAGACTTGCAAGATAGGATCAAGAACTCACATATATTCATGAAAACATAATTGGTTCATATTTGAAATCATGGCACTCGGGCCCTAGTGACAAGCATTAAGCATAGCAAAGTCATAGAAACATCAATCTCAGAACATAATGGATACCAGGGATCAAACCCTAACAAAACTAACTTGATTACATGGTAAATCTCATCCAACCCATCGCCGTCCAGCAAGCCTATGATGGAATTACTCACGCACGGTGGTGAGCATCATGAAATTGGTGATGGAGGATGGTTGATGATGATGATGGCAACGAATCCCCCTCTCCGGAGCACCGAACGAACTCCAGATCAGCCCTCCTGAGAGAGATTAGGGCTTGGCGGCGGCTCCGTATCGTAAAACACGGTGAAACTTTCTCTCTGATTTTTTTCTCCGTGAAAACAAATATATGGTGTTGGAGTTGAGGTCGGTGGAGGTCCAGGGGGCCCACGAGGCAGGGGGCCGCGCCCCCCACCCTCGTGGATAGGGTGTGGGCCCCTAGTGTTGATTCTTTCGCTAGTATTTTTTATTAATTCTGAAAAGTTGCTCCGTGGATTTTCAGGTCATTCCGAGAACTTTTATTTCTGCACAAAAATAACACCATGGCAGTTCTGCTGAAAACAGCGTCAGTCCGGGTTAGTTCTATTCAAATCATGCAAGTTAGAGTCCAAAACATGGGAAAAAGTGTTTGGAAAAGTAGATACGACGGATATGTATCAACTCCCCCAAGCTTAAACCTTTGCTTGTCCTCAAGCAATTCAGTTGACAAACTGAAAGTGATAAAGAAAAACTTTTACAAACTCTGTTTGCTCTTGTTGTTGCAAATATGTAAAGCTAGCATTCAAGTTTTCAGCAAAGATTCTGAACTAACCATATCCACAATAACACTTAGGTCTCATGTTTACCCATATCAATGGCATAATCAACTAGCGAGCAATAATAATAAAACTCGGATGACAACACTTTCTCAAAACAATCGTAATATGATATAATAAGATGGTATCTCGCTAGCCCTTTCTGAGACCACAAAACATAAATTCAGAGCACCTTTAAAGATCAAGGATTGACTAAACATTGTAATTCATGGTAAAAGAGATCTAGTCGTAGTCATAACCAATATAAACTAATAGTAATGCATGCAAATTATAGCGGTGCTCTCCAGCGGGTGCTTTTTAATAAGAGGGTGACGACTCAACATAAAAGTAAAAAAGATAGGCCCTTTGCAGAGGGAAGCAGGGACTTGTAGAGGTGCCAGAGCTCGATTTTGGAATAGAGATAAATAACATTTTGAGCGTTATACTTTCACTGTCAACATAACAACTGAGAGATCTCGATATCTTCCATGCTACACACATTATAGGCGGTTCCCAAATAGAATGGTAAAGTTTATACTCCCCCACCACGAACAAGCATCAATCCATGGCTTGCCCAAAACAACGGGTGCCTCCAACTAACAACAATCCTAGGGAGTTTTGTTTTCAATTATTTTGATTTGATTTGAGCATGGGACTGGGCATCCCGGTGACCAGCAATTTTCTCTTGAATGAGAAGCAGAGTCCACTCCTCTTGAGAATAACCCGCCTAACATGGAAGATACAGACAGCCCTAGTTGATACATGAGTTGTTCGAGCATACAAAACAGAATTTCATTTGAAGGTTTGGAGTTTGGCACATACAAATTTACTTGGAACGGCAGGTAGATACCACATATAGGAAGGTATAGTGGACTCATATGGAATAACTTTGGGGTTTATGGAGTTTGGATGCACAAGCAATATTCCCGCTTAGTACAGGTGAAGGCTAGAAAGAGACGGGGAAGCGACCAACTTAGAGAGCGACAACAGTCTTGAACATGCATTAAAAATTAATCAACACCGAGTGCAAGCATGAGTAGGATATAATCCACCATGAACATAAATATCGTGAAGGTTATGTTGATTTCATTTCAACTACATGCGTGAACATGTGCCAAATCAAGTCACTCAAATCATTCAAAGGAGGATACCACCCTATCATACCACATCACAGCCATTTTAATAGCATGTTGGCACGCAAGGTAAACCATTATAAGCTCCTAGCTAATTAAGCATGGCATAAGCAACATAATCTCTAATTGTCATTGCAAACATGTTTATTCATAATAGGCTAAATCAGGAACGATGAACTAATAATATTTACAAAAACAAGAGAGGCCGAATTCATACCAGCTTCTCTCATCTCAATCAGTCCATCATATATCGTCATTATTGCCTTTCACTTGCATGACCGAACAGTGTGGATAATAATAATAGTGCACATGCCTTCGACTAAACTATAATCCGCAAGCATTCAATTCAAGGGAGAAGACAAGGTAATATGGCTCTTGGTTAAATCAACAATAATGCATATAAGAGCCACTCGACATTTTCATTTTGGTCTTCTTCTCTCGACCCCCAAAGAAAAAGAAAAGAAATAAAACTATTTACACGAGAAAGCTCCCAACAAGCAAAAGAAGAACGAGAAATATTTTTGGGTTTTATTTTAATTACTACTACAAACATGGAAAGTAAGCTAACTAATTTTTTGGTTTTTCTTAAGGTTTAACAAACACAGAAGAAGAAAACTAGAAAAAGAAATTAAACTAGCATGGATAGTACAATGAAAAAGTATGAGCACCGATAACTAGAATGAGTGTGTTAGCATGAATGTAATGTCGGTGAGAAATACGTCCTCCCCCAAGCTTGGGCTTTTGGCCTAAGTTGGTATATGCCCACGGATCGCGACTACTCTCTCCGGTGTACTGAGGAGTGTCATCTGGGTACCACTGGCTGGCGATCTCCTTCGGATCCCAATGATAAAAGGACGGACGATAAGGATCAAGTGGTGGTTCTGGCTCAAGCTCTGGAGCTGATGTCTGGCCCCGGTACGAATAAACAGCCTCCGGCAAGATGAGGTAAGTGCCTGCAGTTAAATCAAACAAAGAGGGCGCAGGCAAGATAATAGTCTCACTGTGTTTCTTATGAAATCTCAAATTATACTTAAGCATATCATTTTTAACAATAAACTCATGTGCTACCACGCTCTTATAATGTAGAAAAGTAGGGGGCATCAGCTTTTCCTCTTTCTCATAATGCCTAATAGGTATGTTGAAGTGTTTAGCAAGGCATGAAGCATAGATACCTCCAAAGATGGGGCCCTTTGTACGGTTCAGACTTAATCGTTTAGCAATAATAGCGCCCATACTAACAGAGTTATCACGAAATAAAGCATGGAACAGAATAATAATACCGGAACACTAAGGTTTCCATAGTTTCCACGACCAATTAAGCATCTATTAGCAAATATTGCAAAGTAACGTAGAACAGGAAAGTGTATGCTAGAAATTCTTGCATCAGAAACCTTCCTCGTTTCCCCTATAGTAATAGTGTCAATAAATCCATCCACATCTTTACGATGTGGTTCCTCTAAGATGCCCCAAAGGGTATCTTGCAAACCTCACAAAATTCATGTAGTGACATCTTCCTAGCAACATCATATAAATGAAACTCTACTGATGGAGGTGATTTCTTAGGATAAAAGTAGAAATTTTGCACGAAAGTATTGGTGAGTAAGAGACACTGTTCGATCTGGTCGTGGAGGAAGTCGGTGAGGCCCGCATTATCAACCAACAAATAAAAATCATCATGAATCCCGACTGCTCTCAAGAAATCATCACAAGGCCATTCACACGGCCGAACTTCTGCGACGCGAGGGAGATTATGCTTGGGATTTTCATTCTCCTTACTTTGTTTATACTTAGAGCCTTGGCTAGAAGAGCACCTCAAGAAAAATCTCTTCATCTTTTTCAGAAAATTTCTGAAATTTTTAGTAACTCAAAATAAAAGTGAACCAAACTCAATAAAATTGATAGCAACTACTCCCACAAGTGCCTAGAGACTATATCATGCATTAGAATTACTTGGGACCATATAAATTTGACATGCAAGCGCAAGAAAAGGGTCACCTAAGCAGCAAAAATTTGCAATGAATAAAGCACTAGAACAAAAACTAATTGGACCATTGGAGGAGTCACATACCAAGGAACAATCCCCCAAAGCAGTTTTGTGAATGGAGCTTTGAGCGAGGAGATCGAAAATGGCAGCAAAATGAGCTAGAACTCATGCTTGAGTTGGATGGTGATTTTTTGTGCGGAACAAGAAATGTGTTGGTGCAGGAATAAGTGGAGGAGGGCCACCATGGGCCCACAAGGCAGGGGGCGCGACCAGGGGTGTAGGGCGCGCCCCTGACCCTCGTGGCCAGGTGCCAGCTCCCCCTACTGTGTTCTCATTGCCAGATATTCTCAAATATTCCAGAAAAAATCATATTAAATTTGTAGGGAATTTGGAGAACTTTTATTTTTGGGGTATTTTTTATTACATGGATAATTCAGAAAACAAATAGAAAATACTAGTTTTACATTATTTAATCTAAATAACAACTAATAATAGGAGGGTACAGAAGGTTGTGCCTTCTAACTTCATCCATCTCATGATCATCAAAAGGAATCCACTAACAAGGTTGATCAAGTCTTGTTAACAAACTCATTCCGAATAACATGGAACCGGATAAATTTCAAATAACACTAGGTTACCTCAACAGGGATATGAACATCCCCAATAATAAGAATATCATATTTCTTCTTGACAGTAGGAAGAGGAAATTCAAAACCTCCAATAATAATAGTTGGAATTTTTCCAATAGAATTGATGCTATGAACTTGAGGTTGTTTCCTCGGAAAGTGTATCGTATGCTCATTACCATTAACATGAAAAGTGACATTGCCTTTGTTGCAATCAATAATAGCCCCTGTTGTATTCAAAAAGGGTCTACCAAGGATAATCGACATACTATTGTCCTCGGGAATATCAAGAATAACAAAGTTCATTAAGATAGTAATGTTTGCAACTACAACAGGCACATCCTCACAAATACCAATAGGTATAGCAGTTGATTTATCAGACATTTGCAAAGATATTTTAGTAGGTGTCAACTTATTAAATTCAAGTCTACGACATAAATAGAGAGGCATAACGCTAACACCGGATCCAAGATCACATAAGGCAGTTTTAACGTAGTTTCTTTTAATGGAGCATGGTATAGTTGGTACTCCTGGATCTCCAAGTTCCTTTGGTATTCCACCCTTCAAAGTATAATTAGCAAGCATGGTGGAAATTTCAGCTTCCGTATCTTTCTTTTATTTGTAATAATATCTTTCATGTACTTAGCATAAGGATTCACTTTAAGCAGATCAGTCAAACGCATATGCAAAAAGATAGGTCTAATCATTTCAGCAAAGCGCTCAAAATCCTCATCATCCTTCTTCTTGGATGGCTTAGGAGGAAAAAGCATGGGTTTCTGAACCCATGGTTCTCTTTCTTTACCGTGCTTCCTAGCAACAAAGTCTCTCTTATCATAACATTGATTCTTTGATTGTGGGTTATCAAGATCAACAGCGGGTTCAATCTCTACATCATTATTATTGCTAGGTTGAGCATCAACTTGCACATAATCATTAACATTATCGCTAGGTTCATGTTCATCACCAGATTGTGTTTCAGCATCAGAAATAGAAATATCATTGGGATTCTCAGGTGTGTCTACAATAGGTTCACTAGAAGCATGCACAATCCTACCATTTTTCTTTTTCTTCCTTTTAGAAGGACTAGGTGCATCTAAATTATTTCTCTGAGAATCTTGCTCAATTCTCTTAGGGTGGCCTTCAGGATACAAAGGTTCCTGAGTCATTTTACCAGTTCTAGTAGCCACTCTAATAGCAAAATCATGTTTATTATTTAATTTATTGAGCAAATCACTTTGAGCTTTAAGTACTTTTTCTGGTTGAGTGGTAACCATAGAATCATATTTACTAATGAGTTTAAATTCACCTTTAACTCTAGCCATATAATCACTCGAGTGTCCAATCATGTAAGCATTACTCTTCAATTGTCTACCAACATAAGCATTAAAATTTTCTTGTCTAGCCATAAAGTCATCAAACTCATCCAAGCATTGACTAGCAAACTTAGTAGACGGGATTTCAAATTTATCATATCTATAGAGAGAATTTACCTTTACTACATGTGTCGGGTTATGAAGACCATGTATTTCTTCAATAGGTGGTCTATTAAGACCATGTATTTCTTCAACAAGAGGTAAATTCTTAACATCTTCAACTTCAATACCTTTTTCTTTCATAGATTTCTTTGCCTCTTGCATATCTTTAGGACTGAGAAGTAGAACATGCCTCTTCTTCGGAGTTGGTTTAGGAATTGGCTCAGGAGTTGGCTAAGGAATGGGCTCAGGAGTTGGCTCAGGAAGAGTCCAATTATTTTCATTAGTCAACATATTATTCAATAGCAATTCAGCTTCATCGACTGTTCTTTCCCTGGAAACACAACCAGCACAACTATCCAAGTGGTCCTTGGAAGCATCAGTTCGTTCATTATAAAAGATATCAAGTATTTCATTTTCTTAAGAGGATGATCAGGCAAAGCATTAAGTAATCAGAGAAGCCTCCCCCAAGCTTGTGGGAGACTCTCTTCTTCAATTTGAACAAAATTATATATTTCCCTCAAGGCAACTTGTTTCTTATGAACATGAAAATATTTAGCACAGAAGAAATAAATCATATCCTGGGGACTACGCACACAACCAGGATCAAGAGAATTAAACCAAGTTTTAGCATCACCCAAGGATATAGTAGTAGCGAGATTTCTCATCATTAGTGAATAGGGTGGCTATATCATTCAATTTAGTAAGATGTGCCACAACAGTTTCAGATTCATAGCCATAAAAAAGGATCAGATTCAACCAAAGTAATTATCTCAGGATCGACAGAGAAATCATAATCCTTATCAGTAACAAAGATAGGTAAAGTAGCAAAAGCAGGGTCATATTTCATTCTAGCATTCAGAGTTTTCTGTTTCAGTTTAGCTAATAATTTCTTAAGATCAGATCTATCATTGCAAGCAAGAAAATCTCTAGCAGGTTCTTCAACCATAACATAACCCTCAGGAACAACAGGCAATTTATATTTAGGGGGAGAACCTTCATCATCACTATCTTCAATAATATCAGTTTCAAGAATTTCATTCTCTCTAACCCTAGCAAGTTGTTCATCAAGATATTCACCTAATGGCACAGTAGTATCAAGCATAGTAGTAATTTCATCATAAGTATCATGCATAGTAGAAGTGGCATCATCAATAACATGCGACATATCAGAATTAATAGCAGAAGCGGGTTTAGGTGTTGCAAGCTTACTCATAACAGAAGGAGAATCTAGTGCAGAGCTAGATGGTAGTTCCTTACCTCCCCTCGTAGTTGAGGGATAAATCTTAGTTCTTTCGTCTTTCAAGTTCCTCATAGTGACCAGCAGATATAAATCCCAAGTGACTCAATGAATAGAGCTATGCTCCCCAGCAATGGCGCCAGAAAATAGTATTGATAACCGACAAGTATAGGGGACCACAACAGTTTTCGAGGGTAGAGTATTCAACCCAAATTTATTGATTCGACACAAGGGGAGCCAAAGAATATTCTCAAGTATTAGCAGTTGAGATGTCAATTCAACCAAACCTGGATAACTTAGTATCTGCAGCAAAGTATTTAGTAGCAAAGTAGTATGGAAGTAACAGTAACGGTAGCAAAAGTAACAGTAGCAGTTTTGTAGTAATTGTAGCAGTGGCAATGGTAAAGTAACTAAGCAAAGAGCAATATGTGAAAAGCTCATAGGCATTGGATCTGTGATGGATAATTATGTCGGATGCGATTCCTCGTGTAATAGTTATAACATAGGGTGACACAGAACTAGCTCCAGTTCATCAATGTAATGTAGGCATGTATTCCGAATATAGTCATACGTGCTTATGGAAAAGAACTTGCATGACATCTTTTGTCCTACCCTCCTATGGTAGCGAGGTCCTAATGGAAACTAAGGGATATTAAGGCCTCCTTTTAATAGAGTACCGGACCAAAGCATTAACAGTTAATGAATACATGAACTCCTCAAACTACGGTCATCACCGCTAAGTATCCCGATTATTGTCACTTCGGGGTTAACGGATCATAACACATAATAGGTGACTATAGACTTGCAAGATAGGATCAAGAACTCACATATATTGATGAAAACATAATAGGTTCAGATCTAAAATCATGGCACTCGGGCCCTAGTGATAAGCATTAAGCATAGCAAAGTCATAGAAACAGCAATCTCAGAACATAATGGATACTAGGGATCAAACCCTAACAAAACTAACTCGATTACAAGGTAAATCTCATACAACCCATCGCCGTCCAGCAAGCCTACGATGGAATTACTCACGCGCGGCGGAGAGCATTATGAAATTGGTGATGGAGGTTGGTTGATGATGACGACAACGACGAATCCCCCTCTCTAGAGCCCCGAACGGACTCCAGACCAGCCCTCCCGACAGAGATTAGGGCTTGGCGGAGGCTCCGTATCATAAAACACAATGAAACTTTCTCTCTGATTTTTTTCTCCCCGAACGTGAATATATGGAGTTGGAGTTGAGCTTGGTGGAGGTCTAGGGGGCCCATGACGCAGGGGGGCGTGCCCTAGGGGGGCGCACCCCCACCCTCATGGACAGGGTGTGGGCCCCTCGGTGCTGATTCTTTCACTAGTATTTTTTGTTAATTCCAAAAATTTGCTTCATGGATTTTCAGGTCATTCCGAGAACTTTTATTTCTGCACAAAAATAACACCATGGCAGTTCTGCTGAAAACAGCGCCACTCCAGGTTAGTTCCATTCAAATCATGCAAGTTAGAGTCCAAAACAAGGGTAAACGTGTTTGGAAAAGTAGATACAATGGAGATGTATCAGCGATGTGATATTCTTGGCGATGATGCCCCTTAGGATGAGATTCTCTTCCTCGAGCTAATTAATTTGCTGCTTAAGATCCATTACTTCCTTGCAGAGTTTACCTGTGACGACTAAAGCTCCATTCACCCATGGATGTTTCAAAGCTGCGGGAGAAAAAGCAGCACTCTTTTACATATTTTCACAAGAGAGAAATCTCCAATTGGGAGGAATGACCGAATTTGGTATTGCTGAGCTCTGAAGTTCCTCCAGCATGAATCTAGTTCGAAGACGAGAGCTAACTTATAGATCCTCCTCCATGGCATCCACCCTTTTCAAGTCAGCCTCCATCTCTTCCTTCGTTGATTGCCCGAAGTGGCCAACTTCACTGTATGCTCTTGGGCCCGGTGTCGGGTGAGATAAATGTCTCTCCCAGACCGACTCTTGAGAAGATGTCTTGCTCAAAATCTGATGCAGAAACAGCTCAAAACAAAAACAGAGGATTTTGTCATGGTACGGTGGTTAAAACCTTCAAGAGAGTAAATAAGGAATTTTTACCGACAAAAAGAAGTATTGTGCAAGGAAACAGAGTCCAGGGGGCACACGAGCTGGCCATAAGATAGGGGGTGTGCCTAGGGGGTGAGGTGCACCCTCGACCCTTGTGGTCTCCTCGTGTCTCTTTTGGACTACTTTTAATTTTCCTAATTTTTTAAATATTCCAAAATGGAGAAAAAATGCTATTAAAACAGTTTTGGATTCGGTTTGCTTACCGTACCGCATACCTATTCCTTTTCGGAGTCTGAAACATTATGGAAAGTGTCCCTTATGTACTCCTCCGGTGTTACGGTGTCAATTATATTGGTCTCAACATTTATGGGATTACCTTAGATAATGTTTGATTCTTTGACCGTTTACCACCTTCGGATTTGTGCCTTCAGCGTTGTCAATTTTGAAAGCACTGGAAGATAGACCTACTCGATAATGTAAGGACCTTCCCATTTAGAGAGAAGCTTTCCTGCAAAAAATCTTAAACGAGAGTTGTATAGAAAAACATGATCACCTAAATTAAACTCACGCTTTTGTATCCTCTTGTCATGCCATCTTTAAACCTTTTGTTTAAACAACTTGGCATTCTCATAGGCTTGGGTTCTCCATTCATTAAGTGAGCTTATGTCAAATAACCTCTTCTCACTGGCAAGTTTGTAATCATAACTGAGCTCTTTAATATCCCAATATGCCTTATGTTCTAGTTCGAGAGGTAAGTGACAAGCCTTTCCACAAACCATTTTATACGGAGACATACCCATATGATTTTTATAAGAAGTTCTATAAGCATATAATGCATCATGAAGTTTCTTGGGCCAACTCTTTCTAGATCTATTAACAGTCTTTTGCAAAATCAATTTAATCTCTCTATTACTCAATTCTACTTGACCACTAGACTGAGGATGATATGGAGATGCAATTCTATGGTTAACATCATACTTAGCAAGCATTTTACGAAAAGCATCATGAATAAAATGTGAACTATCATCAGTCATTAAATATCTAGGGACTCCAAACCTCTGAAAAATTACTTCTTTAAGCATCTTAATAGAAGTGTTATCATCAGCACTACTAGTTGGAATAGCTTCTACCCACTTAGTAACGTAATCAACAGAAACTAAAATATGTGTATACCCATTGGAGGAAGGAAAAGCTCCCATATAATCAAAGCCCCAAACGTAAAATGGTTCAATAACAAGTGAATAATTCATAGGCATTTCCTAACATCTACTAATATTACCTATTCTTTGGTATTCATCACAAGACAAGACAAACTTAGGAGCATCCTTGAAGAGAGTGGGCCAATAAACCAGATTGCAATACTTTATGTGCAGTTCTATCTCCAGCGTTGTGTCCTCCGTAAGCCTCGGAGTGACACTTGCGTAGGATATGTTCCTGTTCATGCTAAGGTACACAACGTCTAATAAAACCATCTACTCCTACTTTATAAAGGTGTGGGTCATCCCAAAACTAATGTCCTAAATCATAGAAAACCTTTTTCTTTTGCTGGTATGTGAAACTACGTGGTATAAATTTAGCAACAATGTAATTAGCATAATCAGCATACCATGGAGTATTACGAGAAGCATTTGACAGCTAATTGTTCATCAGGAAAGCTATCATAAATTGGCAGTGGGTCATCAAGAACATTTTCTAACCTAGACAAGTTGTCTGCAACGGGGTTCTCAGCTCCCTTTCTATCAATAATATGCAAATCAAATTCTTGTAACAAGAGAACACATCTAATAAGTCTAGGTTTAGCATCTTTTTTTCCAAAAGATATTTAATAGCAGCATGACCAGTGTGAATATTTACTTTGGAATCAACAATCTGGGATAAACTTATCACAAGCAAAAACAACTACTCAAAATTCTTTTTCTGTAGTAGCATAATTTCTCTGGGAACTTTCTAGAGTTTTACTAGCATAATGAATAACATTTAATTTCTTATCAACTCTTTGCCCTAGAACAGCACCAACAACATAATCACTAGCATCACACATAATTTCAAAGGGTAATTTCCAATCAGGTGGCTGAACAATAGGTGCAGAAATCAAGGCTTTCTTATGTATTTCAAATGCTTCTACACAATCATCATGAAAAACAAAAGGAACATGTTTTTGCAAGAGATTAGCGAGAGGCCTAGAAATTTTAGAGAAGTCTTTAATAAACCTCCTATAGAAACCATCATGACCAAGGAAACTTCTTATACCTTTGATATCTTTAGGACACGGCATCTTTTCAATAGCATCTACTTTAGCTTGGTCAACTTCAATAACTCTTTCAGAAATTTTATGCCCCAAGACAATACCTTCATTAACCATAAAGTGGCATTTTTTCCAATTCAAGACGAGAATAGTTTCTTCACATCTCTGCAAAACTCGATCAAGGTTGCTTAAGCAATCATCAAAAGAAGTTCCGTAAACAGAGAAATCAGCCATGAAAACATCAATAATCTTTTCAAAAAAGTCAGAGAATATAGCAGTCATAGATCTTTGAAAGGTAGCAGGTGCATTGCATAAACCAAAAGGCATACGTCTATAAGCAAAGGTACTGAAAGGGCAAGTAAAAGTGGTCTTTTCCTGATCATCTTTTGACACATGTATTTGAGAAAAAACAGAATAACCATCTAGAAAGCTGTAACGCCCGGATAATTAAGCTACAGTAATCCCTGCTAATGATGCCACGTCACCTCGGTTACCGTGATTAAACTCACGTTGATTCGAACCCGGTTCAAATTCAATTGAAAACATAGGCAAACAATAAAAGTTTTTAAAAATTAAATCTAAAATGTTCGGGGGTTGTCAAATATTACAAAGATAATTATGGTGAAGTAAACACATTTTTATAAAATGCATAAATATTTTAAATTGGATAAAACAGAAAGGAAAATAAATTAAAAAAAACAACAGACACCCCCCCCCCGATGGGC